>NC_089874.1:102552500-102620000 GCF_040182565.1 Anser cygnoides | reverse complement strand
AAGAAGGTTTTGTGTCAATTTATTTAAGGAAAATTAGAGAACTATTCAAAGACTACAAAAACCTGCTATGGAAAGCTATATATGTCAGTAAGGAGGTTTACTTGTTGATGTTAGATTTGAGAAATACTTCAGTAAAAGAACAGATGATAAAAAATAAAAGATCACAGTTACTTGAACTTATGCAAATGTCAAATTATCATATATAGATGAAAGAAAACAAGTGATATAAACATGTTTTTGTATCTAACATAAAAGCATCATTTCATATAGGGACAGCTAAAGAATCAGACCACTTACAAGTCTGTGGCTACAGTAGAAAATAGCTTCTGTGCCTAACAGAAGGGCAACAGCCATGCTGATTAGACAAAAGGACTGAGATGATTGTCTAGATTTATTGGCCATAAACCTCAGAAACCTGTAGATACAATACATAAAGATGAAAATTTAGCTGCTTAAGGAATGGATAAGAAGAAAAATTGCTTTAATTCCACATTCACATTGCCAAGGTCACCAACAGACAACAGTGCCAAGATGGTGCCACAACAAGATGGACAGTTTACTGTCCTAGTAAACTTCCTCTAGAAGTCTGTGTTCAGCTAGTTGTGGAAGACACACAGAGGCTCTTGGAGGGAGGTGGGGTGTTACTGATGGCAAGTGGAACAAAGAGTCCATGGCATAAAGAGAGTAGAAGAATTTGGCTTGTGCAGCCAAGCAAATTGACATCTTAAAAAAGATATGACTAACATCTTTATGCTGCAGTGGCAAGTACTCCTGGTGGGAACAAACAAACAAACAAAAAACAAAAAACAACAACAACAAAAGGTATTTCAAAGCCAACAAGTAATATTGGTGCAAGAAAGCAAAGACATAAACTGGCCATGAATAATTATATGTGAGAAAACATAATAATTTGGATTCTGAGACAGGGCTTCCATAGGAATGTCCGAGGCAGAAAATAACCAGATTAAAAAAAACACTTTTAAGTGTTTGTAAGTCTTTTAAGTCTTTTTAAGTCTTTTAAGAACCATTAATAAAGGAAAACAAATTTGAATATTTATGCTATGAGTTAGAAACATGTTGCTTGCAATCCCAGTGAGACAACACTACGACTTAGAAAGCCCCTTTCTTTCATCGGAAGTCCGATGTTTATACACAGCCAACACAAATGTAATTCTCATGTCCTCAGTGAAAGCAGTTGTTAGAAAACCCTGCAATAGTTCGCCCTCTCCCCCCCCCCCCAATATTCAAATACTTAAAACTATGTCCTCTATTTCTATTGTTTTTTCTTCGTTTGTTTATTTTTTATAGCAAGGCTAAACAGAGTAGAGATAATATGGTAATATGATACTTTCAGCATGCAAAGATTTCTTAAATGGGAAGTTCAGTAGTTGTCTTTTAGGTATTGTAGAAAATAAAAATAAAAAAATAAAATAAATAAAATAAATAAAATAAAATAAAATAAAATAAAATAAAATAAAATAAAATAAAAATAAGATAAAATAAAAATAAAATAAAATAAAATTATCAATAATAATAATAATTTAAAAAATAAAATAAGGATGTGATAAAAAGGTATTATGGAACATGAGAATCCTGTAAGATCTTATATACACTCATTTGCTCTATGAAATAAATTCTTTTAAACTTGAAATTCAAAATGAACATATTACTCCATTACCTTCTGATATGCATGGTACTGAAATACTCTGGGCGTAAGCCTACAGTTCATAGAAGTTAATGGAGTCTGTAGCACAGAGCAAAACAAATTCCCTTGAAAAGACAACATTTATGTAGCCAATCATGATTTTAATTGTAACAAGAAAATTTATCATCCTAGATGCTACAGTGAAATTCATTCTTATTCACAAGACCAGAAGTCCTAATACATTTATTATAAATGGCAATGTAGTGCTTGATTGTTGCACACTTGTATGGACACATTAAAAATTCGTAACTCAAAGAAGCTGCTTATAGCAATTTGAAGTGCTGAGGACTACAAACCTGAGTAAATAAGATAAACTCAAACAAAACAAACAAACAAAAAATATTTTTCCAGCTCAAAAGCTTAAAGAAAAGGTTATAGCGAGTCATTTCACTAATTTCAAACCAACTCTTATCCCAAAGGATGAGACTGACACATTCACAGTTACATATACGACTGGTTAATTGTTCAGAAAACGTAAATGGATTACAAATTAACTAATAATTTTTGTCACTGAAGTTAACTTGGAAGCAATGAGACAAAGTTCTGAAGAGAAATGGAAAGCATAAATAATAAGAAAAGATAAGATAAGATAAGATAAGATAAAACAAAACAAAACAAAACAAAACAAAACAAAACAAAACAAAACAAAACAAAACAAAATAAAATAAATAAAATAAAATAAAATAAATAAAATAAAATAAAATAAAATAAAATAAAATAAAATAAAATAAAATAAAATAAAATAAAATAAAAAAAAAATAAAATAAATAAAAGCAGGTGAGCAAGCCCTTACAAATATTCTTCACCTGTCCTAGATGGCTGGGAGGCTTAAATACACACAAGACAGAACATGGACATTAGGTGTCAAAATGACTTGACAACATCTTATCTAACTTCTTTCAAACTGCAGTTGAATTCAGTGCACCTATAATACTGATTTTTCATCAGTCCTAAAATATGGACCTTCCCCAGTCAGGGTGAATTTTGCCTGGTTGTTTTTTCATTTTGTTTTTTGTTTTCCTCAATGATGTCATTATTGTAATATCCTGACTTTCTACAGCTACTTGTACCAGTACAATGTTGAAGTAAAAGTACCATTGTTCTGTTTAGACAGTTTTATGCCCCACTTTTCAGTGCATAAGAATATGAAGTTTTTTTTATTTTTCCATTATCGGACAGTGGAACAGAAAGCATTACTGACTGACCTTTATATTAATGAGGCTAAATAAAAACACAGATGGTTTCTATTAAGTGATGGAACTGAAAGTAATGATGTGCTATCTTAAGCCACTGTCCTGCAAAATCAGGGACTGGGATAAACAAAAATCTGATTATTCTAGTTGAGTAACACAGCCCAAATAAATAAGTCCTCTCTCTGTCTGAATCCTTGTCTATGCTTAAAAAAAATGAATCATGAAGAATTGTTTTCAAGAATAAGTCCCATTGAAGTAATGCTTGAAACAGCAAGACTGAACTAGACAAAACAGTGGTTCAACATCATCTCAGAAAATGGTCTTGACACTAACTTTTTAGGAGAAATGAGGATAACAGATGGAGTACAAGGACACAGAGACGTGAAATGAAATTTGCGCTATAGGCCTTTCAATGATCCTGAAAATGATGAAACAAGAACAAGGGACATTTAACATGTGATTCATTTTGTGTTGTCTTTCCCTAGCCAATCTGATTTGTATTCAGAATGAACCAAGGAACAACCTGAAAATATTGTAGTCTGAGATGTTCTTTCTATCATACCTGAGATTTTTTAACTATCACATATACAAAATATTTGAAACTTTATTTTACATCCAAATTGCATGTTGTTATTACTGACATTTACCTAGAATAACATAAAAGAAAAAGAGAAGTCCTTCCCTTACATTAAAAATATTCAGGCATGATACCATATATACAGCTTTATTCAAACACATTTTGCTTAACCCTAAAAATTATAAAAATGAAAACATAAATAGAATCTTTTCTCTATTTCTCGTATTTAGAGTGTTTTGGTTTTGTGTGGAGTTCTGGAATTATTTGTCATTAAATTCATTTGTTCTGCTAGATTTCATCTTTCAGAGTGCTGAAAAGTGCTTTGAGAAAAATAAGTACTGTTCTATTTAAACAGAATAGAGCTTATGACAAGACAGTGATGCTTGTTTAAAGATGCCTGAGATCCCAACCTGTTGAGAGACTGCTGAAATTCCTCTGGTGTTTTGCTTCAGTTGATGAAGCTCAACCTTCGCACAGAGTCTAGGACTCTGACCATTTAAACTCCAAGAGATCAAAGAAATTATGAAACAGAAAAGGCTTAGTAAATGCAAAATATTACTTTATTCCTTAGAATTCTTCTATATAATTTATTTTTTTAGGACTTAATGCTAACTAGTTTTAAAAAGCCTCAGGTGACAGGACTCTTTCCTTTTGCACAGACTAATAAGTCTGCATTGGAACATTTGTCCAGTTACCCTAATTGATCTTTTTCTTCCAATTTCATCCAGTTAGCTATTTATGTACACCCTGGAGACATAGTAAATAATTTCTTTTCTTGTTTCTCTATGTACCAGCCAAATAGTAATAAATGGTTGCAGCTTCAATTTAGTCAAATTTACTTACTTATTTTTTTATGTTGTCATACTTCCACACACACACAACCACACTCAACGTCACATTTCTTTTTAGCAACAAGCAAAAGCCTTGATCTAGTTACCACCGGCAAAGGTAGCAGTCGAGGAACTTTTCAGCAGTGTGTGAGGACCACTCAGGTGGGGACCATCAAAGACTGATGGTACTAAACAGACACCTCTATTTTTCTCACCACCAGGATGGAGGAAGCCTCCTACACAAGACTGCAGTTAGACTGAGTTTGTTGCTTGCACTTAGTGAGATGGAGGCAACAAACTGCATCTCCCTGAGCATCATCTGCTCTAGAAAGAAAAGTTCCAGAATTCTTCCTTATTTATATATATATATATCATATTATTGATTTTTTTTTTAAAGAGAGGTTAGCTGAAAATTTTCTTCTGATCTTTTCTATGCAAATAGTTTAATTTCAGAAGTAGTCACTACCCAGAACGGATCCAGAGGGTTTAAGTGATAATATCTGGAACCAATGCCTCTCTGTTACTCTGTTACACACTTTTGAAAGCTGTCACTCTTTGATGAGTTGACGGTCATCCCTTTCACTGCAAACCTTTGGACAGTGGATCTCAAAATGTCAGGCCTAATCCATTCCACCTAATAAACAGCTGGTCAAGCAATTCGTCTAGAAAGATAACTTCATCCTATTATTGTTGATTAAGGAGGCAGCAGTGCTGCTTTGCACTTGTAAAATTAATCATATCCTCATTCTGGCCAATATTCATAGAAGTCCATTACCATTTGTATAACTTTCTGTTACAAACTATGAGGAAGAAGAAGAGAGGAAGAGGCAGAGATAATAATAATAAAAGAGAGAGCTATTGCATCTGAAGTTGGGAATAATTTATACTGCTACAGTAATATAGATCAAAAAAACATTGATCTCAGTGTAGAAAACCACCTTACATCAGGAGAAAATGAATGAGGATAAAACATGGTGCATTAAGTTGTTTTTCACCTGAGAGTTTTTTAGTTGGCAGAAACTTCAGGTCCTGCTATGAACATCTTTTCACTCATAATGCATATCTCTTTGAAACAAGGACATGAAATCTAAAGGAAAGAACTTTTGGGGAAGATGGTGAGGAAAATGACAAAAACCCACTGAGAACTGTGTGGAAAAAATACAATTTCATCTATTGTCTTTGCATTTACAATAGATATGTTTATCTGACTCTCAGATTATTCTCCAAAGAAATTCTGTGTTCTGTTCCTCTTTAAACCTTCTAAATATGTTTTCCCTCTGGAATACAGTATATTTGACTTAAAAGAATACTGAACTACCCTGTGTACTTTTATAACTATTTTCTTTGCATCAGAGAAGACCACAGAAAGGAACACTCAAGTATTCCTGGTATCTTTTATGGTGCTAGTGGAAAAATTTAGCAAGTAGAATGTTGAGCCAGTTAATTTTAGTAGATATTCTAAAAAATATCATTCCACCTGACACAACAACTTAGTTGAAACAATAGTGACATAATTGACAAAATTACATAATAATTATAGTGCTTTGGAGTAGGCTATATTAAGGTATGACTCATCACTCAAAACAAGAAAGTACAGAACTACGTCAAATACAGCAGTGCAGTGCAATATATTGTAGCTTCAGCCAAAAATGAAAATTAAGATCAGCAATCTTTTGTTAATAAGTGGGGGAAAAAAAGAATGGGAAGTTTGCCTAAGAATTTTACCTTACTTTAATGAATTGAGTTTAAAAATTGACAAAAAGGGAATAATTGTGCAATTACAATTAAGATTTACATTTTTTTTTTAATTTTTTTTTTTTTAGAAAAATACTTAATAGCTTTTAGTATTTGAATCTCACAATTATGGCTACAGTTTGCTTTACTCCTCTGATAGGGAAATGATTGATGGAAAAACAACAATAGAATTTTCTGAGATAATTAGATTTTTTTATTAGAATACTTTCTCAATGATCATTTTGAAGGAAAAGCTGTACAGTCTAACAATCAAGCAAGAAACACATAACTACCCATTAAATATTTTGAATGATTTTCTATAAAATTATATTGAAAACAATTCTTTTAAAAACTACAGAGGCTGAGTATATGTATCTTGGACAAAACTGTACTGAAAATTTCTTCCTTGAATTAGTCTTACTAGTTATGCAAAAGATATATACCTTATGCCATTTTCTTATCTATGAATACTTCCTTTGATATTAAATATAGTCCTCATTAATATTAATTACAATGGCACAATTATACCTCATTAACAAAGTTACTATGATAAGCTTTTTCTATTAAAAAGTATGATGTTTTGTACTCACCAGGTGTAAAATTATATCGAGCAGAAAACCCCATAGATTCCAGCTCACCATCAGCAAAAAATTTAATCCACAGAAATCTGCCACTGGATTTTATCATAGGTGGATTTTGCTGTCCACAGAAACGTCCAATGATTGGGGAAAAGCCAAAAGGTCCATCTCGTACTTCAATATGGTCAAATTTACACTCCCAAGAAGGTTCTATGGAATATTTTTCATCAAAGTGTAGTTCAATGCATTGTCTAGGGGCAGCTAGAAATGAAAAGAAAATGAAATTATTTTCTGAACCAAAATCCTTAAAATCTGAAACAAAACGTAAGAGTATTAAATATATATATTTATGAATCTTAACATATGCATCAACATTATCCTTAAAAACAGTATTTTCTGTTTTTGAAAATTAGTACTTTTTTTTTTTTTTTAGATTTTGCATCATAAGCTTACTCATCTGTTCTTCTTTTAGAAGTGCTTATGACAGTAGTTTTTAGTGAAACTAAAAGAGATATGTTTGATGTAAAACAAAATACAGCCTAAGAACGATTGGTTCAAGCACAAAATCTTTCAAAGAATCTTATATATCTGGAAAACCAGTCTTGTTTTGAGGGGAAAAGTTAATCAGAATACTTTTTAACCTGATGATCACAAAGATGAAGAAAAGTCTGATCGGAACTGTGCTATAGGACTAAGCACACATTCTATTCCTATATGTACAGTAGTCAATGACTGGCTTAAATATAATCATCTCATTTATAACCTAGGAAAAGTGAAGTGAATTTTCATTTAAGAATAACAATGAAGCAAAATTAACTAAGTAAAGAGTAAAGAATACTCTGCAGAAAAAACTTGAAGAAACTTATAATGGTCACCTCAGACAACAACAACAACAACAATAATAATAGTCTTTATTCATAGCTTAGTACCAGTATTCATAGGCAAGTAGCAGTCACAATGATCTCAAAAACAAGATTTGTCTAGCCTTTTGTGTAAAAAGAAAAACACTTATTTTTTGAACTATACCATTTTGTTAAAGGGAGAAAATCATAGTTTTGTCTAGAAATTTTAAGATGCAGAATCCCTGGGGTATGTACTCCTGCAGTTAATCCTGTCCATAGCTAAAAATGTACACTGGACGTATGTTTACAGATCTTGGTGTAATATACTTTTTTTTCTAATAAAGTTTTCTGCTAAGACAAAGGTTTGTTGTGTCATTGCATCCTCCACCTCTCATGGGATCATGTTCTACACCTTACAAATATTAGAAGAGACTGAAATTGCTGAGCTTTGCCCAAGTTATTATGCTTTTCACATTAAAATATACAAGATCAAACTCCAGGTTTACTGCATAAGCTTAACATGGCAACTACTGCCACTCTGGCAGCCAAATATCCTTTTATTTCTTACCTCAGCAACAGTGAGAAAATGATCAACATGGCCAGAAAATAGATCACATATACATTTTTAAATGGTTGAAGATGAATTTTTTGGGATGAGCTCCTTAGTCAAGTAAGAAATGAGAATAATTAAAATGAACAAAATAAGTAGATTCGAGGTAAACCTTATACCCTTATCAGACAGATCCCTGTTGCAACTATCTTATATAAATTCATACAGGCTCATTTTATAAGATTCTGAAGAGTTAGCTTTGAAATTAATAACACAGGTTATTTGAAAAGAAGAAATATTTTAATAGTTTTACTTCTAATTTTAATATGTTTGTGTGATTCCTATTTATTGAAAGATTTAACATAGAAAATACAAACTCCTTACATACTGCTACAAAATTGAACAAGTTCGCAATTAAGAAAGTACTTATTATAGGCCCACTGTTATTTAAAGGAAGTTGTAGGTAATTGAGTTATATGTATTTCTCTGTAATACTTTCATCCTGTGATCTTTTTGTCTATCCAAGTTTAATAGAAAAATCAAAACTTAAAACTTTATATGGAATTATATGAAATTCACAATTCCTGGAAATGAAACTATTTTGGAAGTGGGAAAAAAAATTAAAATCAGGGAATAAAGTTTGTAAAGACAATTAATGCTACCTTGGGTGAGGTTTAAATACAGAAATAAATCTTTTAGATTATAGTAATAGTCTGAATAACTGGAAGATATCATTGATTTTTTTTTATATGTTTCTATTCTCAGTGTCATATATTTACAATAAATATTGTTTTAAACTTAACTAAAAAATACTAGGGGAGAAGAAAGCAATCATCACCTTGCAGTCTGCAATTATATTTTGTATGCCCCTATTCTATGCAAAGAGATTTGTTAAGAGCTATTCGTCATTCATCTAGGGACTAGAGTTAAGTATCAGAAACTCCAACAGAGTAACACTTTGGGTAAACTTGAGAATTCTTATTAAGATTTGTAAGTTTTATATACTCACTATCCAAAATATAATGTTACTAACCTACTTAAAGATTTATTTTAATCTGTTAATGTTGCAAACTAGGTATGAAGATTAATTCCATTAGTACTGTTAGTGTCAAACAGCATCTTAACACAGCGTATAGCTACTCTGCTTTCCATGGCAACAAGGAGATACCTGCTTCAAAAATGACCTTTGCCATCGTTCTTGTGTATATGCCATTAACATAACACATTTGTCCTCATTAAACTATCAGTGTTAAGTCTCACTACTCCATTTTATACTAAGGCTTACCAGTGCAAGCCTAGTTAAAGCAAGTTAAATCCTTAGCAAGCCTTGCTTGAACCCAAAACTCATTTAACATATGGTAAGAATGGGCATAAGGCCCTCTCTGAGTTATACATATCATACATATTTTTGTTGTTGTTGCTGTTGAAAAGAAAACTTAAAGTCCATTATAATCTCACTATAATATAAAAGGAGTTCTGGTAAAAGGACTTGTAAAAAGGTAAATGAAACTCAGTTGTACAAACAAGCATAAAATTAACTGATTCGGTAGAAGTATGGCCTGTTAAAGACTACACAACTTTCATAGTATCCATACAGAACTCTGGATCTCACATTGCAAACTAGTTTTAGGATCAACATGTTGCTATAGTTTACTCTCTTCTATTTTTATTTATTTTTCAACAAAGTCAAGATAAGGCTTATTCTAGTCTAGCTCAGTTCTTGTTAAAGGATCACAGAAAATCACATCAGCTCAAGGAAAGTTCAAGGAAGATTTGACTTTTCGCCAGGTCTCCCTTGTATACAGGCTGTACCACTGCAACAATGGAATATTGACAGTTCATCAGCACTGCTTCTCCACTGCTAAATAAAACAAGGCTGGGGGCTGAGCCACTGAGTGTCCTCACTCCTTTAACCATTAAAAACACCTCCTGGCATGATTTTGTCCCATGCCAGTCAGAACTGCCAAAAACTTTCTTAGGCATGATGTGGTGGTCCTCATTGGTCCAGGGCTATTCACAACTAGTTTGGATATGTACTATTCACTAGGAAGGTGAAAGGATGTTAGATTGTGCCAATCAGTCTTAGGCCTGACTTAAGTTTTAGTACAGCCCTGGTACAGCCCGTGTCCCAACCTGCTCTGCACACGAGCCCAAATGGTTCTAGGTTCTTTCTCCTGACTTGTCTGGGGAATGTAACATTTTGTGTTTCTGTAACTACAGTGACTGTGGTGATTACAGAATATTGGGCAAAGATAGGAAGGAATACTGCGCAAGTATCCATGCTACCTTTCCACTATGTGCTTTCAAATATACTTCCATGCTTCATCTTAGAGCAAAAAATTAAATGTTTTGGTTGCAATAATCTACCTAAGAAAGTGATTCAGATCTTCCTGAAAATGACAGTAAGGGAAGAAAACACATGATTAATACTCGCAACTTTAGCTACCATTTAGCAAAAAAAGTGTCTTTTTAGAATTATACTCTGACTTTTACAACGGGTTTCTTTACTATAAGTGAACTGAATCAAGCAGGTATTGTATGAACACACCTCATGCCACAGTTTTCCTTCCACAATAAACTGTGTGCAAATTTATAACTTACAGAAATAGAGTGATAACACGTACAGAATGATGACTAAGAATAATGTATAATTATAAAAAAAAAAAATAAAATGAGTAAACTACCAGCAGCCACAACAATAAAAAGAGAATATATATCTCTTACACAATGGAGCAGAATCTGGCCATCTAATCAGAAAAGAAGGGACAAAGTGGTCACTTCTGGCATCCTCATTCACAGGTAAATCATATTCACATCTTCAAAAAAATTTTTGGTGGTTACAATGTCAGAAAAAAAGATGTTCTAAAGTCCAAATTAAATATGTTGAAGCTATCTAATAAAGTGATTGTACTTCAAATATTAAAATTTTCCATATTTAGCTTCTAATTATCTGTCTTCAAAGATGTTTACTACCATGGAAATACTTCTTAATGCTTACATGTCTATCATCTTTCATCTAATTATCTTACACAAGTGCTATCTTGAGATTTTACATTCAATGAAAATAAAAGATATTGGGTTCCAACTTGCAGAACATTTTCAGCAACAAACACGCAATTAAGGTTTTAGTTCTGATCAGCCTCTAGGTCTGCATAACTGACAGCTGAAGTTAAGCAAAAGAATCTGTTTCAATTTATGCAGTAGCATGGAAATGAGACACTGAACTCAACACCTAACCCCATCTATATGGTCTGTACAGAACTAATAGTTTTGAATAGTCCTTGATATTTCTAGTTGTTCAGCTATTATTGACAAGTGAATCACTTATAACCTCCTTTTGAAAGAAGATTCTTTCCTCATTTTGATGAACACTTTTTGGACACAAAAATCACCATGAAAAACCAGAGAACTTTGACATGAGATTTTTCGTACAGTGAAATATCTAGAAATAAAGTGTTTAATAGTGTCAATAGTTCAATTTGACTTAAGTGTCTTAAGTCAAAAATATGGAAGACCTTCAAGAGAGCTAACTTTAAATATCCAAAAGTATATACAGTGGAATATTTACTTTATATCTCCATAAATCAATTCTAGTCTATACCTATATTTATAAAAAAGCACTTAGTTATATAAATAAATAAATAAATAAATAAATAAAAAATAATCAAAACATATAAGATTCTAGATTTCCAAACCAGTTCTTAAAATATATTGTCTAAACTATGTCTATCCCTCTCCCCACATATTTTTAGCACCAACAAATCTCTTCCTACAGAAATTCCTGTGCATATTTCCCTTTGAAGCACGTGCCAAATTTTCTGCAGTCTGGCAAAGGCTAATGCTGCTGCTGCTGCGGTTGTTCTGAGCAGCTGCGAATTTTGCCAGGTAAGAGTCATGAATATGCAAAACAAGGGTAAAATTGGGGCCAACAGGGAATTTAATGCTGAGTGTACACTCAGCTATTTCCTACATTCTCTATATGCCCAATAAGACTGAACCAAAATAAATAAATAAATAAATAAATAAATAAATAAATAGTGCATTTGGAAAGGCAGATGGGACTCACCAGAAGCTCCTCTATAGCATAATAATTTTTGTACTGAGTCCATGACTTCTGGATGACCTAAAGGACTTCTTTTAGAAAGGCATCCAACCTGGACTTCAAAATTCCTAGTTGTTCCAACAGCTAATTGTCATTACTACCAAAATAGAAGGAAAAAAAAAAAAAAAGAGGGGGGCAGGGGGGAACAGAGAAAAAGAAAAAGAAAGTTCTAGCTGTTTGATCTTCTTATGCCTTTGACTGTTAGTATAGGTTCCACTGCAGTCAAAAATCCTTTTCCCTTTTAGAAACTCACAGTGTATGATCATGGCAATTTTTGCCAGCTCTTTTACTTCACCAAAGTAATTTTGAAATGATAAAAGGCTTGCATACATTTAAGATGAGCTAAAATACAGGGGGCAAAATTGTATTGTGAAATGAAATTCAATTTTATTACAACAGACTACATGCTACAGTCCTCACTCAAGTCCTTTAAAGTCAGTAGGAATGGTGTTTGAGAGAAGCCACCAGAATTTGCCCCAGATTGTGTATGATAGCAAAAAAAAAAATAATAAAAAAATAAAAAGGAAAGAAAGCAAGCAGACAAGAAAGAACCTGTTGATCCACATATGTATTTAAATTCAGGTCACAAAGATGTCAGAACCTCGCACACTGAATTATCTAAGACATAAAAAGAGGAGAGAAGAATGTGGGAATGTTATTCTGGATCACATTAACAGTCCCCCAAGTTTGATGCTTGATATTCAACAGCAGAGAGAAGCTATTCCAAGTTTTTTGAAATCTTAATATTAATTATAGGAATAATATGTATATAGAGATGTTTCTAGTTTATGCTCAAGTTTAATGGATGTTTAGGTTCTGGATTAGCAAGGATTACCCACTTCATATACTGTTATCCTGCCTCAAAGATATTGCAATTAGTAAAAAAATTAATCTTTTTTAACCCTTTAACCTCAATATCTTATGTCAATGAGTACATAAAAGATATAGGAAAAGTTTTTCACTTTGTTATCTTTTTCTGTCATATCTATATGTTGTAAAAAGAATAAATTTGAACAAATTAGTTATTCTAACTACTGTATATATATATGTATATTTGTCCTTCGGTGTGTCTCTTTTTGCCTTTTTCCAAAACCATCACTTCTTAAAGTATGGTTACTGAGACATTTCTATTTATTTTGCTGACTTTTTTCAGACGTATCTATTCCTGATCTTTTTAGAAGACAGAAACAGGTAGAGCTGAATATGTTGTGCAGTATACATGGTTTTCATGAAATTACGTATTGATACAGCTGATATTATCACAGGTTTTAAGCTAGCCAGTTAGAATCCAAACTTTTGAACGTGGTCGGACACACAGTAGAAAGCAAGAGTGTTGTAAGAAATTATGAGATTTTTTTTTTTTTGCAAAAATGATTATTTTTTATAACAATATATCTATTGAATTCAGGCTATTTCTTGTACTGCTCATTACCCCAGACTTGTCAACATGGAATTTCATCTTCATCATAGAAAATGTTTGATTAAATATTTCCTTTCTTAATTGTTCTTAGACATTTCTAATTTGAGCTATTTTAAAAGTCTTTTTCAATTTATGAAGCCACCTTTCAGCTTATTAACTATCTTTTCATAAGCAATTAATTAATATGATAAAGACATGTCTTTACTATAAAGGACATTCAAACACCTTCTTACTAATGAGAGGAACAACTCATGGCTTAAGATACTGGATTAGGGTTTACAAAAGTGGTCATATTTTGTTTCCATAGCTCTTCTCTTTGATTATAAACCTCTCCATGCCTCAGTTTCCTGAAGATGAAATAGGCTTACTTTCTCCCAGCCTCATGGGAATGTTGAGAAGAGAATTGGACTACTATATACAAAAAAATGTGGATTTAGCAGTGTAAGTGTAAGAAAAATATCATAATATAATACTTAGTAGAGCATCGTTTATTATACTTATTGATTTTTGTTGTTTTAAAACAATTTCTAAACTATGAAAGAACTTTTATGTTTACAACGCATCTGCTTAAATTCTAGACTCAAGTTGGAAGAATATTGGAGAAGCATAACTTTTCCTCAAAGGGCTTGTTGACTTCTTGATTTATAATCACCTCTTTGCTTCTGACTAAATTAGACTAAAGTGTAATTCAGAGATCTCAGTCATTTTGCTGTGATTTTTTTTTTTCCTAACCAAGATATACAACACTTACCATCAATCATTTCCCTGGAAGATTTTTATGAAATGTCTTTATAGCACTAACTCATCACTAGATTTGGAATGGCTGACTGTTTTCTGTGTCTTTTGGGAGATTCTAAAGCAGTTTGAATTCTGTATATGCCTTTGTAAATTTCTTGAAACAACTGCACCCTTAATAAAATAAATAAATAATTCTGTCCAACTAAGCATGGATAGAGCAATTATCAGTGCTCTATTTCACATGTATTCCCAACTTGTGTATGCATTTTTTTGGTTCCAACGTCTTACCAATTGTCTTACCAATTCTGTTTCTGATTCATCTTTTTTGTTACTAAGCTCTGACAGTATCTAATCTTTATTACCTTCCAGAGATTTATTTTTATAAGAATCCCTTCAACATCCGTTGTACTAAGATTGGAGAAAAGAAACCATATAACTTGCTTGTAATATACCTCTAGCCTTTCTTGGGTTACTTCCAGATCTGCAACTATCTAACTATCTACTCATTGAGAACTGTGTCTTACAGGTGGTTCGTGTTCATATTTACTCTTTTATGTTTTTTTGTTTGTTTTTCTAATTCATTTTATTCATTTTTAAATATTCTGTCTTCTGCCATGTTACAGTATTTTAGATTCTATACATTCTCTGAAAATACTGAATTATATTATACTGTTTATCACTAAGGAACTCATGCGTACTTCCTACATGAGCTAATTTATTAGTAGTATCAGAAAACTAATCTAGCATTTGCCAGTATTTCATAGTATGCTATGCATTTTTTTTTTTTTTAGAGAAGAGAAGAGAAGAGAAGAGAAGAGAAGAGAAGAGAAGAGAAGAGAAGAGAAGAGAAGAGAAGAGAAGAGAAGAGAAGAGAAGAGAAGAGAAGAGAAGAGAAGAGAAGAGAAGAGAAGAGAAGAGAAGAGAAGAGAAGAGAAGAGAAGAGAAGAGAAGAGAAGAGAAGAGAAGAGAAGAGAAGAGAAGAGAAGAGAAGAGAAAAGAAAAGAAAAGAAAAGAAAAGAAAAGAAAAGAAAAGAAAAGAAAAGAAAAGAAAAGAAAAGAAAAGAAAAGAAAAGAAAAGAAAAGAAAAGAAAAGAAAAGAAAAGAAAAGAAAAGAAAAGAAAAGAAAAGAAAAAAAGAAAAGAAAAGAAAAGAAAAAAGAAAAAGTTTTCCTAAACCTTGCTTCTTGAAAAGATTGATCATGATCTTACAGGCTTTACCTACTCTTCACAAATAGCAAAGTAAAATACATTTTTTGAATCAGTTGAAGATAGAATACAAAGATTATTTTCTTGGTCACCTTCAATAATGTAGACACACTCTCTGTCAGGAGGATACTTGTTGGGATAATTGGGAGAAGTGAAGATGCCTCCTTCTGCATATTTTGTCCAAGTTCCACACTGCACTGGTTTCTGTCCTTCGGCAGTAGTCTGCTTTTCTGTGAAATGATCACATTAAGCATTATATAGTTAACTCAACAATTGTTATGTCCCTATGAGGCTTTGAACTCTCTTACACAATAAAACAGTTCCTTCTATTGGTGGTCTCTTCTCAGCTTTTTTCTGTTGAGACATGATCATTGATCATGTATGATCATGTATGATCATTGATCTGGAGACAAATGAGTCAGTATGAACATATAATTCTCATTGAAAACATATTTTTTTTAAAACAAAGAAGAGGCTTGGATGTCTAGGGAAAGTCATACTTATATTGCTTTTTAAATAACAACCTTGTAGGAAAAACATATGCTCAAGAATGGGAAACATGAGTTTCCCATTCACATCTCAAAAGACTCAAACATGTACCCTGTCAGCAAGATTCAAGCCGTAATACCAAAATACATCAGAGTCACAAAATCAAGAAGAAATAAATGAATGACATTGTACTGATAGAATGTAAGAACTGTTTTTAATTTACTGTGGCTTGACTCTAGATTCACCTGACAGAGATGGATGGAGGAAATCCTGGATTCTGATTCAAAAATATTCTTTATTTTTATTTTGCTGTTTGCTGTAAAATGAATAAATAGCTCTGGGGTCACAAATCACAGCCCAGAACTTTCCTCTTCCTAGGCGAGTCACCAGAAAGGAGAATCAGTCCTTCTCATTTGCTTTCTTCCTAGCCCTGAAACTCTTGCATTCCTTTCAGCACACTGTCTGAGAGCCTGGACATAAAGCTTTGAATCTTTTCGGGCTGAAAGAGATGAAGAATCACTTCTTGAACATTGGACTTTAACTAGTAAGCTAAAATAAATGTATTTGTTGGAGGAAAAAAAATAGGCTTGAAGGATAGTAGGTTCTAGGAAGGGTAGAAATTTGTAGACCTCACCCAGGCTTCCTGGGTAAGGCCTCCTATGTGTTGCTCCAAATCAGGTGCCTATATCTAACCGTTCTATCTAACTTAAGCCTCTCATGTTCAGAGGTGAGTTGTTTGCTCTTATGATCAATGCAAACAGAGACAGGATGATTCTTCCTGTCCTGAAACTTCCAAGGATGATTTTAACCACAAGAGGTTTGCCTTGTACACTGCATGTATTTCCCTTCCTTCATGGTCTGTATCCAAGCTAAGGATGGTGTGGATCTTAATTTCCTAAAATGAATTCAAGCCTGCAGGGACTGAGCATTCAGACACAAATTCAGACACACACTGTGTTTATCATCTCTCCCTGCTTGGCTGTCACCACACTTAAGATCCAGGGTTTTCAAGAACCTTTTTCTCTCCTCAAAACTGCACAAGGAGCCAGGATGCCTAATTTCAGATTTTGAATTCTACTTCAACAATCAAAAAGACTTTAAGATTAGACAGCTCAGTACCCAATCTGAACATGCCAATCTGTAAAGGGGGGGTGGAGGGGGTGGGGGGTGTGGGGGGGTGGGGGTTAGTAGGACTTTACAGCCTTTGCAAGAGTCAGGCCAAGCCTTTAATTAGATCTAGCCATGGATCAGGTCAGTAACTCACTAACTTGTTAAAAAGTACCACTGGATTTATGACAGTGTATGAACACTAATACTAAAAGCAGATGAACAAAGGACAGACCTAAACAACTCAAATCCATACTTTGGGCTTTAATATGATGTCTGAAAAAATCTCTGAAGTTTACATACCTGTTCCTTTTTTGGTTGCCCCAGACAAATGTAGGATGATTAGACTTGCTACAACTGAAAGAGAAATATACATTAGATGATATAACAGTGTGATAGGGCCAACAAACAAATCAACTGTAAACATTTATCTGAAAGGATATAAATTAAATAAAATTACTGTACAAAACCAATATTTCATTTACTTGCATCTTTAAATTACTTATTTATTTATTTATTTATTGGTGATCTGCCCATGTATTCATCTTTATGAATGTATCCAAATTAAGAGGAGAAGTTTTTGGCTTAAAACAAAATTTCCAAGCATTGATGTTTCCCTCTTTTTTTTTTTCATTTTTTAATATTAGAAGAAAATATTTTACCAATATTTATATATATAATCATCAGTTGGTTCAGTAATAATAATAAAAAAGTCTGTATTTATAGACAAAGACCTACTAAGTTTCAGTGCCACTGGTCTCACTTAGGTCCCCATGGCATAATCATTTTTGAAAATAAGTACTTTCATAAGCTATGAAAGAAGTGAGGGGTTGGCTTTTTCCACTGAGGCATATGCAAACCCTCAGTGAAATAAATTATTGCGTGTGCTTAACAGTCTCATTAATCTAGTTTGTTTGACTAGACGAGGGTATGTTGCTTTATGCTGCAGTGAATTTGCAGTCTATTTTACAAATAAAAATCTCCTATTTCCAACCATAATAAGACAGCTGTGGCTTGGGAACAAATGTGGATTTTAACCTGGAGATAATTCTTGAGTTTCTGGGTGTTAAGGCTAAGAGGGAAAAGTTCAGAACAGTAGCAATGAGGCTGCTTTGGAAGACCAAAGTGACTGGATAGCAATCTGATGAAGCAGACATGCACTGATGATGATCATATTTTTCTCCCATCTCCCATGTCTTTTTTGGCTATTGGAGAAAGTGGGATAGCAAGAGCATGAAAGAACAGGTACATGAGTTCCTGGAATGCTCAGAATTTTGACCCCAGCTAGTTTGGCATAAAGCCCAGACATAGTGCTCAGACTGCACTAAAGTTAAAGTGGAGATGAAGTTCCTTATTTATCCTGAGTATTTTGGATTGATCTGCTGACATTTATATTGTTGACCATGACAAGGAATTGATGGACCTGTAATTTTTAATAAATGTAACTGAAAGACATATTTTCCTCTTATCCCCAAGAGACACCAAAGATCATCAAGAGCTAGTAAGAAGGTACCTAAATGGTCCTTTTGAAGATGGTGCTTGCATACTTTCCAGCTTTTTTTACTTCAAATTGTGTGCAATTTTTACCTTGAAGGAAGCAAGTCTCTTTGTATTTTCCATATTCTGATAACATGGAGATCTCTATTTCTATGCCTTTGACTCTTCCTGTGTGACAGAGGGCTTTAGATCTGGATGATGGCTAACTTATTAAAGAGGGAAAGGTTGAAGTGCTGGGAAAATGAAGGCTTGGCAGCATATTCACTATTTCTTGGTCGGGCTCACACTCCCTGTGTCTTTTTGAATCCCCCAGCTAACAGAGACGGATGTTGGCAGAGCTGGTGGCTAAAAACTCTTCTGTGTCATGGGCATTCAGTGAGAACATTACATCTTCTGCTCAGATCTGGATGCTACCCAACCATTCATGCCTTTACTGTCCTCAGGGATAGATTCTGGAAACACATCCTAGCTGGGACTCTGCCCATCAGCTATGTCAGAATCTGAAGGCAATGAAGGATTCACGCATTCACTAAGTTGCTCATTTACTTAGCTGGGTTTCGTGCAGTGAACATACTGCACCTATGTCTATAATTCTCACTAGTCAAAATCTAATTTCTCAATATTTAAGGTGGTTTGTTGTTGGAATATGTAGCCAGCTGCCAACATTCTTTCTTCCCACAAATTTATGAAAGCTAGAATAGAAGGTACAGCAGCTAAAAAAACCCTACATGAGAAATGTTTCTTCTTGGGCAATTAATTCATATTTTATTCTAACAGCTTCCTTTCAAGTATCTTTATCTATTAGCTCTTCCCTGTTTTTCTACATGTTAAAAATTGAAGTTCAGAGAATTAAAGAGATTAAGTCCAAGTAAACAGGATATTATTATAGATATGAGAGCAAAAACACAGGTCTTTTCAATTCCAGCTTTAACCACTAGAAAGACTGTTTCCAAGTTGCAGAGCCATGTTATTCCAAAGCAGGGAGCTACGCTTACACATTAGCAAGCCAGTATTTATTATTAATAAGGAGTCAAAATTGTATTGATAATAAAATGTGAAATGTAATAGATAATAGCAGACTAAGAGACTCTAAGCTTTTTTTTCTGCACATATCATATCCAGCATTTGGAGTGAAATACTTCTCCCATATTAAAATAAATAAATAAATAAGAAAAAAAATCTTTTTGATTTAGTGGCATTAACACCACCATTACAAAAGTATGTATGATGCCAGAAAGTAATTAAAATTATGAGCTTTATGGGAAAAGATAACAAAATATTTTTCACTCAAGCAGTCAAGACAGTCCATTTTATTCTATAACCCCTTGACTTTTTCTTTCTCAAACAACGGGAAAAGAACAGTGCTTCTCACGGAGGTATAAAATAAAAAGGAAGGAAGGAAGGAAGGAAGGAAGGAAGGAAGGAAGGAAGGAAGGAAGGAAGGAAGGAAGGAAGGAAGGAAGGAAGGAAGGAAGGAAGGAAGGAAGGAAGGAAGGAAGGAAGGAAGGAAGGAAGGAAGAAAGGAAGGAAGGAAGGGAGGAAGGAAGGGAGGGAGGGAAAGAAAGAAAGAAAGGAAGAAAGAAAGAAAGAAAGAAAGAAAGAAAGAAAGAAAGAAAGAAAGAAAGAAAGAAAGAAAGAAAGAAAGAAAGAAAGAAAGAAAGAAAGAAAGAAAGAAAGAAAGAAAGAAAGAAAGAAAGAAAAAAGAGAAAGAAAAAAGAAAGAAAGAAAGAAAGAAAGAAAGAAAGAAAGAAAGAAAGAAAGAAAGAAAGAAAGAAAGAAAGAAAGAAAGAAAGAAAGAAAGAAAGAAAGAAAGAAAGAAAAAGAAAGAAGACACACAGTCTTTATTCATTCAAAGCTGTCACTTGGGAAGCTTTGACAGTACTGTAACAACATTGGCATTATATGGGTTTGGGAATTATTTCAAAGAAGTTTCCACCACATTTTTTGTTGCATTCTCTGTCTTCCTCATCCACTTTTCTCTCCTAATCAAGAGTGTAATTATAATCACGCTTTCTAGTCCCACTGATTACGCATCTTTGCATCTTTATGGATCCATGCATTTTTTTCATCACAAGTTGTATATTAAGAGATTTATCACTCTTCCAGGCAGCTTTTCAGAGGCTATGATTTGGCATGGACACGGTTTAGCCTAGCAAAGAGTTTTGGGAAAAGCAATACCTGCCCATAGCACTGCTGTTTTACAGGTGTGGGCGTAGAGTGATGTGCTGAAAGGAAGGGTCCAGCCAAGCCCCTTCAGCAGAGGGGACCCTCTGCAAAACTGTGGCAGGGGAGAGGGTCCCATCCACTCAGCCCAAGGTCTCCGATGAATAATTAACGCATTTCGGGGCCTCCCTGCTGCTCCGGGAGGATTTCTCCCGAGGGGCCTCCAGCATAGGACCCTCGCCCGCCCTGGCCTTCCGCGCTGCGGCGCTCGGCGCTGCCCCATGGCTGAGGGTTCGAGTCCCGGCCAGGGCAGCAGCGCAGCGCAGACAGCAAGGGGGCCGCCTCTTGCTTTACCCCTTACCCCCACCACGCCAAAAAACACCAGAGGCGTCGCGCCCGGGTGACAGCCCCCAGCCCACACGAGCGTGACCGTGGCGCTGAGAGATACCGACCTCCCTCTGCTGCATCGCAGAGTGATGGGTAAAGGGGTGGTGGGGTTGGTTTTTTTTTGGGGGGTGGGGGGAGATTGCCTCCAGGGCGCGGAGTCTGGGCGTCCCGTTAGGCGAGTTGGGGAGGCAGCGGAGGGTACGAGCCCGTGCACGGCAGCTGAGCTCAGGAAGGGAGGGGGCGGGCGGGGAGGGGGAGATACTCACTGTGAAAGAAGCTGCGCCCATGGGTCATGTCTGTGCCTTACACAAGGGGCTTCGGTCTCCACTAATTCCATTTAGATACGGGAGGACTTCCAGTGGCGGGGAGAGGATGGAAGTAGGAAAAGAAGAAGAAGAAGAAGAAAAAACAAAATCCTGAAGCCCACACACAGCAGAGCGGAGCAGCCCTTCCTCTCGCTCGCTCTCCCTCGCCGCCTTCCACTAATCACCGCCGGCTCGCTCCCATCGCACCCGAGCTACCGGCAGCACCACCAGAAGCGTTGCATCGCGGCGGCGGGCAAGGCGGCGGCGGCGGCGGCGACCCGTGCATCCAGGTGCCGGCGGGCGGCGGCGGGGCTAGCCGAGCCCCTAGTCACCAGTTTCATACAAAACCAAAAGCAGATCGAAGTATTTCCTGCAGGACTCCGAGCCCAGCGACTTCCAGCCCTTCGGCTTCTTTTGATGCATTGAAGAAGGGATTAATGGGTCCGTCATCAGCTCCCTGTGCTTGCTCCTCTGAAGGGGTGGGGGTGGGCGGGAGGGAACCCAAAGAGGAGGGGTGGGGGGAAGAAAGATTTACCAAATAGGGGATTTAGTCATATTTGTGTGCAATGCGATCCTTATTAGAGAAGAAATCCTTTAAAATCGAACAAATCCATTTTGCAAAGCCCTCTCCCTGCGCATTGCATAGTATCAAGTGGTTGCAGCGGCAAGAGGATGAAAACACATTGCACTGTCTCAAATCTTTTCGGGTATGGATGGAGCGAGATAGAGATGGATGAGGATAGAGAGATGTCCCCTCACTGCTCCAGTCCAGGGCGAGAAGCAGAAGAAAACCCTGGAGACTCTTCCATTCACTCAGTGCAGGGAAGGGGAGGGTAGGGGAGGGGAAGGACAGGAGGGTGGCGGCGGTGGGGGAAGAATGGTTATAAAACTGGGAGAGGAAGAGTGAGGAGAGGGATTTTTTCCCCTCACCTGGTCACTTTATGGATCAGGCAAACTGCTCCTGAGTTCCTTCTTGAACTGCACCCTCCACGGGGAGCCTGAAAGGATTTTCTCCTCTGAGAAAAGATTTCTCCATTTGCACACACACGCACGCACACACACATGCACAAAAGGGAGCAATAAAAGTTTAGCTGCTAATCCTCCGTCCGCAGATACAATGATTGCCTCTTCCAATCAGCCCAGAGACGGCAGCAAAATCTCTCCCTTTCTCTCTCTCCCCCCTCCCTTCCTCAGGCTTATCTTCCTCCCCAGCTACATCTCACCCCAGACACCCATCCCTTTGAGGTTGCACAGGGGTAATGGCCAGCGCGGGGGCACAGCAGGGAAAACATATTCATAATAAGAGTGGTGAGAGGAGCTGAAAGGATTTCAAAGGGGAATAAAGAGAGAGAGAGAGGAGGAGGACGAGGGGAGGGACAGCAAGGGCAGCATCCCCTCCTGGACGAGGCAGCCGGGAGATGCACCCCTGGCTGGGCAAGGGGATGAAGGGGGCGGCGGGGGGAAGGGCGGCGGGGAGAGTCGAGGATGTGTGCCACCGAAGTGCGAGGGGATAGGATATGGGATGGGAGCCCCTCGCCTGTCCACAGCACTGCTGCGGGGGGGGGCGAGCTCCCCGGTCCCCTCCCTGGCCCCCACAGGCCGCGGCCAGCAGGGCCGCCCCCTCTCCTCCTCGTCCACAGCTGCAACGAGAAAAGTCTGGGAGCGCACCCCTTCCGGGGGGCCGCTGGGGGACGAAGCTGTAAAAGGAGTAGGAATAAAACAGAGCCCGGGCTCCGGCTGTGCACGGATGAGGAAAGGCAAAGGGGAGGCGAGTGCGGGTCAGGCGGCGCGGGGCGCGTTTGCAGGCGGTCCCCGCGGCTGGGCACGGAGGGGCGGTGGGGAGGGACAGAGACAGAGCAGTCGGGAGACCTGTTGTCCTTAGGGCGGCTTTTTAACCAGCTCTTTATTATTATTATTATTATTATTATTATTATTATTATTATTATTATTATTATTATTATTATTTGCTCCCTTCGGGACAGGGCTGAACTGCTAAGGCGAGAGGTGAACGATGAGAAAGCCTCGGGATGACGTTTTTTTGTTGTTTGTTTGTTTTCAGCAAATCTCTGTGCTCTAAGAAAGAGCATCGTTTTTTATTTTCAGCCTGTGGATTCCCTGCTCTGTATTCTGAAATCAAGAATATATCTGCCATCGATTCTTACGAATGCAGCCAGTCAGCAATAGCAGCATGTGCTTTACAATAAGTCTGAGGTGATCTTGGCTGGTACAATCCATCCATTCAACCAGCCAGCCGACCATCACCCCAGCCAGCCAGACTCTGAGCATTTAAAAACCCTGTTGGGTGAGAAGGACACAAGATTCAGCTACAGGGCTCTGCAGTAATCTCCTTATCATAAGGAATCTAGAAAAATAGGACTCCATTAGAAGATTCATCTATGTTTTGTGTAATCTATCTTGCCATTAGCAACATTGTCTACAGCTGTTAATCTTAATAAACTGTTCTACTCTGCTTTCTAGCCCTCTCAGCTCTTTCTCTGACTTTCTCTATTCTCTCCCACCTCAAGTTAAAGTATTTTATTTGTGCGGTAATTGAAAGTCGCCTGATTTATCCATAAGATAAACTTCTAAACTACAGATGTGTAGAATCTGCCTTAGTCAAGCAACAGTAGGCTAACTGAAACAAGATAGTGTTGGAAACAGCCAGAGTGTTTATAGACAGTCAGAAGTTTCTTCTGCAGGATGATGCAGCCATCCATATGGCTAAGTTTCAAGTTATAGTTACTTAAAAAAAAGGTAATAGAACAAGTAGGCACAAAACAGCTGATTTTGCTCTCCTGGGAAAATGTGCTGCATCACATCATATAAGAGTGAGCTTCAACATTTCTCCTTTTCTGAGTTAGTGAGTTTTCTTTAAAGATCTTAGATATCTTTTGATTGGCACTCTTCATTTTAAGGACACACACATTACAATAGTAATGACAAATAGCATGTGCTACATAGCAGATATGTTTAAATTATGCCAAAATGTAGTTGGTAATTGTCACTGCAGAGTAAGACATCCACAAAAGAGCTGAGGAATGGCCACAGTGACCATTGTCTGTTCTGCTAATGAGACCTTAAAGGGATATGTTAGGATTTGCATAGCTGGATGCCAAAACCCTTGTTCAAATGTGTTTGTAAGCAAGAACACAGGGGTTGCAAGTTACAGACCCGTCAAAAACACTTTCTACTTAAAGGTATCTCCCTCCTGTAGAGAGTCTGAAATGTTGAACTTCATACAGTCTTCACCACTACCTTTTTTGTCTTTATGTTCTATTTTGTTGCACAATCTGTTTGGTATGTTTTCCAAAACAAGAGTTTTGGTAAATACTCTTTCTGAAAAAGTACCAGCTCACCAGCCAGCGTGCACCTTTCACTACACTGGTTTTACATGGGTAAATATTTGTATAAGTAGTGAGTATTTTTTTTTTACATCTTTAATGAGCCAATATCATACCCTCAAATTTTTACTAAATGGTAAACTAAAAAGCAAGAAAAGGATTTACATTTAAGAGAGCGTGAAATGTTTAAAGACTTTTTTTTTTTTTTAAATAGAAAAGAATATTGATCATAAACAATTTTCTCAAATAACATCTAAGTATTGTTTGGAATCTTTTGGTTTTCCTTGCTAAAATTCCCATTGTTATTATATATTTTTTTAATGGTTTCAAGGTTGCTGTGTTTTTTTGTTTGTTTATTTGTTTTGTTTTGTTTGTTTGTTTTGTTTTGTTTCTTTTTTTTTTTTTTAGGTTTGAAGCTAAATTTTGCATTTTCCTTATAGTAAGAAAATCACCTTATTTTATTACAAGAAAAGACAACTACACTTTAAGTTTAAAAATATACTTTTGTATTAGTTTTTTATTGGATGTCAGTTGAAATCTTATTCTTAAAAATAAGACAGGCATGGAAATGCAATTGTGTTCCTTGATTCAGTACATATAGCACAATGTTATTCTTTGTAGTTTTAACCATCAGTTACATAGCAATCTCTCTGTATTCTGCCAGCCTCCCTCTTTCACTTTCACGACTGAGTTTTTCTATTGATTTTTATGAGAGTTTGCTTGGATCCAGAAGATTTTATTCAGTAGGACATGGAGCACTTCCTTCCTGTAGTCAGTCCTTAGTGTAACCTAAGGCACTGATCATCCTGAGGATGGTTGGTGTAGTAGAAAAGAGAACAACAATTTGAAGATAGAGGCAGTATGGAAGATCTTTTTAGGTGAGAACTACACAATGAAAAAAAAGAAAAAAGAAAAAAGAAAAAAAAAGACAAACAACTAAGACAATATTTCTAACAATTCTGTCAGAAACAGTAGTGTACAATCTCTCATTTGGAGCTAAGTGAGGGTCTGGACACTTTATCAGAAGAAAAGCCTTTGCCTCTGGAACTCTGTTT
Organism: Anser cygnoides; assembly: GCF_040182565.1. Taxonomy (NCBI): domain Eukaryota; kingdom Metazoa; phylum Chordata; class Aves; order Anseriformes; family Anatidae; genus Anser; species Anser cygnoides. Next base: position 102,594,182 of record NC_089874.1, on the reverse strand, counting down.
TAGCGGTGTTCTGTCTTGCTTTCCCTCTTCTGTATTTAATCTCCATATTTATACAATAAATAGAAGAAGAAAGCACTGGGGGAAGAAGAAGAAGCATAAGGAAAGAGATAAAAAGGATTTTCTCATTTTTATGATAAGGGAGAAAAAGTAGAGATGAGAATTGAATTATCTTGCTTTCATTTGTAACATGTAATAGAATTAGACAAAATATAAGAATGATTTTCTCCTTGAACCAAATGATATCTTTTGGAAGATTACTCAGTCTCAGTTGATAATTTCGTAACATGAAGGTATCCTAGGTAAATTGTCCCAGTAGCTTTTTCTGTTAAAATATTTTTTATTAAGACAGAACTAGTCCAGCATTTATACTTTTTCTTGGCCATTTCAGCTTGTCTCATCCTAGCCCTACTCTGCCATTGAATGCTGTTCTATGTCACTTAATAACTACGTGAATTAATTCCTCTTGTTGTAGATAAAAGACTGAAAAGATTCAAAGTAGCCATGAGTTACTCCCACACTCTTACAGAAAGAACACCTTGAACTGCAATAAACAGATAAGTTCTGAAATGGAGGAGACTTTGGCTTACTGCTTTATGAATAGCAATCTACCCTGCTGAGGGTGGTAAAGAAGAAATAAGAGAAAGATATTTCACTTCTCTACATTTAAAAAAAAATGGTGTGAATTCTATGCTGACGTATGTAATCACAGATGTACTTTTTGTCACGATCTCGTTGTGAATGGTTGTTGTTGCTAGAACGTAGCAAATCCAAACTACATGCTCATAATAATACAGCTATACACAGTGTGACATTTGGAAACGCTAAAATGAATCACCAAGCCAATCAATCAGCACATCTACATTTGTGCTTTGGTTCAGATTAGGAGTGTGGTTTTGAAGTTATTCTCCCAATTGCCCCCACTTACTGCATTTTGGATTGCAAATTGGAGCAGTCTATTTCATTACTTATGGACGAAACTAAACTGAAAGATAAATTCCAAGATCAGAATCTGTTTTCCAGCTCCTAAAGGGCATGCAGTCCACAGGAACAGAGTTATGCTAATGCATAATAAATTCCTCCCAAAACAGATACAGTCAAGGTGTGGGATCTTAGTAACAACCATTTCACTTTTTGGATAAGCTCTTTTTTCACTGACATATTCATGAGTGTGGACTTGCCCACTATTTCTTTCAGCTGGGATCAAAGCTAAAACAATGGATACCAAAATATACTCTTTTCTTTTTGTGATGAAACACTGAGAGGCAGAATTTATATATCAGACAGGTTGCTATTTGATGTTAGGATAATGGCATCTTCTGGTCACTTCAAATAAAACTTATTTTCTTGTTATCTATTTCCTGGGCATATGTAGACCTCTCTCCTGTAAGTGACTCTGGGGTTACACGCTTTCAACCAAATATCCTGAACACAGCAGGGGTAGAGCACTCCTTCTCCCTACCTTGCCTTAGAAATGGAAGAGTGTTTCCCTTCTTCAATCCAGCTTGAGTGATAATACTTAAATATCAGAAGAAAACAGTTAAATCTAGACAGAGAAAGAAGAAAGATCTGCTTTTTAATTAGAGTTACTCATAATTAGCCCAGGATTTATTAGGTGCTACTTGGACTATGCATGCTATATACATGATACCTCATAATTCAAAGAGATAATAGACTTTTCTTTCTACTGGATGCTTTATTATTATTGTTATTGTTGTTGTTATTATTATTTATTACTATCTGATTTAGCCTCACTCTGAAATTGAATTAATTAAAAGGTTGTGTGACACAGGAATTGACAAACCTGCTTATTGCACACAGGCTTCTTTGTTTTATCAAGAACAGTGGTCTCAAAATAGGGTGCACACACTCCAAAGGGTACACAAGACAATCCATTGGGGTGGAAGAAAAACAAATTTTTGTAACATTAAAAAATAAATAAAATAAAATAAAATAAAATAAAATAAAATAAAATAAAATAAAATAAAATAAAATAAAATAAAATAAAATAAAATAAAATAAAATTAAATAATAAAATAAAATATTGGATTAAAAATAATGTTTAATTCATCTTTATCTCCTATTTTTATTTTCTGTTTTTAATATATTTTATAATGTTCACAATACATTAGTATAGTATATAATTTATGAATAAATAAATGTGCATATATTGGGGTTGCATGCTCACAATTTTAAGAATTCACAATCTAATACCTTTGGAGACCACTGACCTGGAAGTCAACCTATCATCTCTGGAGTAAATTATTCTTGCAAAAGTGCTAGTCAGGATTCCATTTATGAGTCTGAGATACATTTGGCACATGGGCTTCAAGGACTTTTGATTTTGCCATTAAAGAATAAGGGTCATTCCTAACAGAATTTATGAGTACAGCATATGTGGTGGGGTTTTTTGTTTTGTTATTGTGTTTGTTGTTGTTGTTGTTTGGTTGATTGTTTGGTTGGTAATTCACATGTTGTTGAATTGGTTTATGATTTAAACATAGACATTGCTACATGAAAGAACGTTTGAAGTTCTATGCTTATTATTGGAAAAATCTTGAAGAAAGTTGTTAAAAAGAAATATTGAACAGTTCTCTTTTCCAATTCATTTAGTAGGAGTTTTGTGATTACTACTGTTGCCAAAATAAAGATTAAAAAAAAAAAAAAAGTGAACAAGAAAAAACTTCTAAATAATCAGTTTTCAAAGAAGCCACAAGAATCTCATGCCAAAACTCTCCCAAAATTACATTTTGAATCATCAATCGCAGGCTAAGAATTTGAAGAAATCTGTTGAAATCTGAAATGGCAGAAGCTAAAATTAATTTTAAAATCTATATTTTCCTTCTTAAAATACTTCTATTTTTTTTACCTTACAACATAAAGAAAAAATAATTTGAAACTGCTACTTACATTTTTTCTAAAAAATTATTTCCAGCTAGTTGCCACACAAAAAGCATATTAAGTGAATGTCAAAATTTCTTTTACATAGGTCAGTCTAATTGAAATCATAAATATTACAGTAAAAAATATTTACTAATATGTAAGATCACGTAACATTAATTGGCCTATGGAAAACTTGGATCTTTATATCACAGTTAAGGTTGACTCTAAACCTAAAGACCACCATATAAATGACAATTGGTATAATTAATTAAGACCTATTGCAAAATCAAATGCAACCGCATATATTTTATGCATTCCCAGAAAAAAAAAAAAAAGTAATGTTAGGTAAATGTGTCAAAGAATTAAAACTATTTGATATTTATTATGAATTAATAAATTAAAAAATATATCACTATATATTAATTACAAGTATTTTATCAGTCCTTCTATAATTACTTTATTATTAAACCTGCTATTAATACTAAGAAAGACTGTGTTAGATTCTAGAACAATATGAGGTATTAAATGATTCAGGATCTTATACTGTGGAATCATTCAGGCTAGTTCAAGAGGTTAATATATATACCTATTTTTAAATTCTGAAAATAATCCCTTGGGTGCAAAAATATGTTCCCGTTGATTCATATTTACACAAATAAAAATTTGGGACTTTTTCAAGCCTGCAAAATATGTAGGTCATCTTTTACTTTTATATCCTAAACTGTATTTCAAATTTCTAAATCTTCCTAAAATCAAACACTACATATATGCATAAACACAGTCATATGCATTGCAGAATTTTGGAATTAGGTATTCATAGTAGCAATGCTTTATCTTGTATAACGAAGATTAGAAATAAGTAAACTTTGAGCTTTCTAACTTCACGTTTTTTGAACTATGCCAATTCAAGTATGAACATTCATACAAGGCAGAACATATTTAAAATTTTAATTTCCATATTTACATGAATTTAAAGAAGGTCTTGCAGAAATCTTGCTTAACCTTAAAAAATAGGGGGGATAGGAGGATGGGGGATGAATTCTTTCCATATGATACCAGCTGTAGAAAATGTTAATCCAAATTAAAGCATCTGATAAAGCCATGACACTTCCAAATGCAGGAATAAAATAAAATCTGTAGGATGGATTTCTCAGTATAATCATGTGACTGCATACTTAAGAAGACTCCAGAGCCCACAGGCAAACAGTAGAAGCTGCTGATGAGGAGATTTTTGCGAGTGCAAGTAGGACAGTTCTGGGCCTCACTCCTGTTGCTCTTCTGAAATATAACCTTCCCTTTCAATTCTTAGGGGAATAGAACATTTCTCCTATATCATCCCTAACTGGTTACATGCAAATGTTATAACAGAGCATTCATTCATTTGCCTATCAGTTTGCCATGTGTAAATGGAAAATGTCTGGAAATAACTATTGTGGTAATGAAGCTTAATGATTGATGACATTGGGACCTTGGCATAATATACAGGTAAGGTAGACTATACATCGCTGTAGAGCTGTGTTCCAGTGGCTTATTAGCTATTAGCTGATTCATCTGCACTTAACTCTGAGCCATTTCATTACAGCTTTGCCTTCTTCCTATAACTGTATTTTGGAAAAAGATATCCATATAGCAAATAGAGTTCCCACCTGAAAACTGTCTTTAAAAATAGTGATATGCACAGGGACTGTGAAAATGCATTAAAAAGTATATGCTATTTAATGTATGTTGTAGTAAAGTTGAATTTATTTATAAAGAAACTTGCAAAATTTCCTGAAGCTCATTAAATATTCTCTTTGCCATTAACGAAAGAAATGACTTCTTTTTTTAAGACTGAACAGCACTGTTCACTGTTCACTACCTAATAATGTGGAATCTTAAAAGAGTTAATTTGGAAAGTTCAACTAATTTTTATTTCATTAATGTTCAGTGGAACAATGTGATTGAATGCATTTTTCCAGGGGATAGTTAATAGGACTCAATTTACATTTTAAGACAAATATTCTTTCTTACACTAGGGAGGCAGGATAGGTATTCTTTATTATTTAAGTGGACTGTTTGTAATATCAAGCAGTGGAAAGAAGAGCATGAATCTTGCTGTCTTGTCAAACATTTCATCCTTTTGAGAGAGTAAGAAAGGCAGTGTCTGGTCACATATTTTGGACTGAAGTTCTTTATTGTTAGATACGATGAAAATACTGTAAACCTCATCAAAGAATACTCATTTATAATGTCTTAGAGAAAAAGAATTTGAATGCTGCATGTTGTTTTTTAACTGCCAAATCAGCACCTTTTTTATACCTAGCACATGAGTTATATATGCAGTATATAAGTCAAAGATACAAGTAAATAAATGATGTATCAATAACTAGATTGAGATGACAGTAAAAGAGGAAGAGTTATACAGGAACACTGAATTAGATGTAGATACCTAGCTTGGTCAGCAGGCGTAAATCAACAAAATTTCTTTGAGGCTGTTGGATGCACATTTATTAGTCCAGCTGAAGTTCTGTATTAACTATTATCTTCTAGATTAGCACTAGTATTGCATTGTTCTTCTCTTAATCTTGGGGTGGAGAGAAGAGGGAAGGCTGGCAGGCAATGGAAAGGTGACAAGTGGGACATACTTCTAATGGAGATACATGGATACCATTGCAGACAACTCTTCTCAGGTAAAAAATACTTCATTATTAATACTTCAAAATACAGGAAGCTCACTATTAAATATCAAATCAACATCTGGAAATGAACATTAAATACTTCTGTGGATCTGAATTCATATAACAGAAGTACTTGGCAATGACCTCTGACTGATTCATTCAGGATCATGCCATCCAGTTACACCCTCCAGCAGGTGTCTCACCTTTAAACACGGTGACCATGAGTGAAAACAGAATCACATGTAGGTTCTGAGAAATACAAGCAAATCCAAGCAGTAGTGTCCCCAAAATGGGGACAAAGCTGTTGACTTGGGAAGAATATAAAAAGCACTCCAAAGAGTCACTGTCCCAGCAGCACTTACACAAGTGGAGCTGGCAACTGCTACTTCAGGGAGTGTTCATTACCTTCCCAAGTATCAGGAACGGACTGTTGCTTATGTATCGCACATGGTTCACACAATCAGTCCTTGTTTGTAATGGACACGCTAATGCCACATCTGTCCTTATTTGAATATTTTTAATGCTTCCAGAAGTTAGTTGACTTATGTAGAAGCCTGCTTTATTAATGCCTGAAGTTATCTGGGGTGTTTTTCTTGTTCTGTATACATAGAGGTTTTGCTTTTAGGACACTAGCACCAAAATATTCTAAATGGGGGATAATATTAGAAGGTATTAAGGTAATCATTTCTGGGGAAAAAAAAAAAAAGTTATTATAAATACAGAATCTTTCCTTGAGTACTGTTTGCATCAGTACATTGTTACCAGATGATATTTTTACTCAATTTCCAGTTTAAAATGAATATCTTGTTATTTAAATTCTAAAATACTTTTCCATAGTTAAATAAATATGCTAAAAACCAGCATTTTTTAGTACACATCTCCTTCAAAATGCATTGTTTCTTTCCAAGGGCTATGTTCACAGAAAAGTAATCATCTGTATTTAAAGTCCTCACTAGGGCAAAATTTAGTATCATTAGGTCAATAATGCTATGATTGGTTTGGATTTCCATTTTTTGAATGGTCTTTCATTCACAGTTCACATATGCAAATTTTCACAGAGGTCTTCATGGTTAAATTAGTAGTATGCAGTTATACATGACCGTTTTTTTTAAATTACAGTTCTGCTTATTCAATGTATTCTGAATCAGCTTTCTAAAATGAATAGCCTGGAGTTTAGCTACCCTATTTTAAAACTGCCAAACATTATTAGCAAAGCAGAGAAGCAGTTCAAAAAGTAATTAATTCCAGGGCTTAGAGTAAACTGCTATTTTAATTAAAAGAGCACTAAATACTAATGTCCTGCTTTTTTGTACTTACAACATGAAGAACATTCTAAATCAGTTATGTTTAATACATTTTAAATGTAAGTTGAAATAAATTAAAGGCATGTGTTGAGTTTCTGATATTTATAAACCTTATATATATATAAATATATATATATATAAAAGTTAGATTATATACCATATTTCTTGCTTATACTGGACCATTTTTTATTTTTGATTCTCTTCCAACTTGCACTGTATAGGAAAATCCTTTTTAAATTTACAGCTTTACCAGGTTACCCAAAATTTAGGTTTACATAAAGAAGTTACTCTATGTGTGAAGAAACATAAGTTTTAGGCAGTTTGGTTTATACTGCAATTTTACATTCTCCTGTTTGGCGATTCTGTCTCTTTGTGGAAAGCAGTGAAATTCTCGCAGGTTGCGTTCATTGTGCCAAGAACCATAGAATGGCAGCTCTTAATCCAGCTTGGATCCCACTTGCTGCTAAATCCTGCTCCATCAGGATAATCACCATGGCCTGAAGGAGCTTGAGCTACAAGGCACCCATGGGAAACACGGTTTATTTTCTGGTGCTATCTCAGGTATCATGTACCAAGCTCCTTTGCACAACATAGACGTGCCTGATTATTTATGTTTGTCATGTTTATTTCACCTCTTAGTTGAACCACAGTGTCCTGGTTCCAGTTAGGACAAAGTTAATTTTCCTCATAGAAGCTGGTAGGGTGCTATGTTTTGGATTAGGATGAGAAGAGCGCTGATAACATGCTGATGTTTTAATTGTTGCAGAGCAGTGTTTACACCAGGCCAAGAACTTTTCGGCTTCTCGCTCTGTCCTGCCAGCGAGCAGGCTAGGGGTGCAGCAGGAGCTGGGAGGGGACAGACCCAGGACAGCTGACCCAAACTGGCCAAAGGGGTATTCCATACCATCTGACGTCATGCTAAACAATATATAGGGGTGGCTGGCCGGGGTGGGGGGCCGGCTGCTCGGGGATAGGCTGGGCATCGGTCAGCGGGTGGTGAGCAATTGCATTGTGCATCACTTGTTTTCTTACACATTATTATTATTAATACTATTATCATTATCACTATTATTATTATTGTTATTATTATATTCCTGTCTTAATAAACTGTCTTTATCTCAACTCACCGGCTTCACTTTCCTGTTTCTCTCCCCCATCCCAGACAGGGAGGGGGGAGGGTGAGCGAACAGCTGTGTGGTGTTTAGCTGCCAGCCGGGTTAAACCACAACACTCAGTAATGCAATTCATGTCAGCATGGAAATTCCCACATGGAGAAATTCTAGTTTGTGCAATAAGATATTAAAGGCACATTTCTTTGGCATGAACAAGAGACCAGGCCTGTCCTTTCCTGTCCATGATACTTAGCTTTCCCTTACATTTCTAGTTGAGTTGTTTCTTTACGGCTAGAGCCTAGGGAAAGTAAAATATTAATTCAAATTACTTTGAATTAAAATCATAGAATATCCCAGGTTGGAAGGGACCCACAAGGATCGTCAAGTCCAACTCCTGGCACCACATACTTCTACCCAAAAATTCAGATCATATGGCTGAGAGCATAATCCAAACACTTAAACTCTGATAGGCTTGGTGCCATGACTACATCCCTGGGGAGCCTGTTCCAGTGTGCAACCACACTCTCAGTGAAGAACCTTTTCCTTATATCCAGCATGAACTTCCTCTGTTGCAGCTTGACTCCATTCCCTCGAGTCTTATCACTGGTCACCAAAGACAATAGATTGGCATCTGCCCCTCCACTCCCCCTCATGAGGAAGCTGTAGACCACAATGAGGTCTTCCCTCAGCCTCCTATTTTCCAGGCTGAACAGATCAAGTGAATTGTGACAACACTCATTCTTTCAGTTAAAAATATAAAAATAATAAATATATATACATTGTACTTTATAGATGAAGTCCGAAAGAGGGGATAAAGCTGTGGGATTTATGTTTTTAAGGAACTGGTACAAAGTTTTAAGATCACCGTGAAGTAAAAGAGAAGTATAATATTCCCCTTTCTTCACAGATCCAACATTCATCTCTGATCCCATCTTCTATAATACACTTTTAAAGAGTTGGAAAGGAAACCTGTATTTGGAATCTGAGAAATCTCTGCAATCTCTGCATGCTGCATACTAAGCAATTATCCAAATGTTGACCACAGTCTTTTATTTTACTTTTTTACTTTTTTTCTGGAAAATACAATGCTGGATGGAAGAAACTTTTCCTAAAAGTTTTTTCTTGAAACTAGCATGTTGTCAGAAAATGTTTCACTTCAACAAGTCATTATGTTTTAATGAAAAATAATAATGATAATAATAATTGTCTTCATGAAATTTCTCCCTGAAAAAATCCTAGACCTTCCAGATTAAGATAGTACATTTACTATATATATATACATATATATGTATATGTATATGTATATATATATAAAGCAAAAAATAGCAAACCATTCCACTGCATACTCCAGACAGCAAGACAACAAGCTGTCAAACACTTGAGTGGTATTAATCACACTAACTGGTACACTTATTTACTAAAACTGTGTGGCTCAGGTGCCAGGTTACGTCAGCTGCAGAATTTGAGAGAGAACAAAACTCCAAATCTAAAGCATAAATATCCATACCATGAACATTATTGAACTTGGCTTCTGAATTTACATTACCAGCAGAGACACAGACAGGGATGTTTAATAATTCATTCTCTGGAGTTTAACCATTCATTTCTTTGACCATTCAGCGATCCAGGATCAGTGAAATTTGTTTTAGATGTACTACACATGGAATAACTGTTCTTTACCTACGGATAAAATTTTATGTTATTCTTGTGCTGGGAGAAAATTTTGTCAGGGCTACCAAGGTAGTATATGAGATAGAATTTTTACAAGCTACATTATTGTCATATGACATGTTAGTATTGGTCCAATGTTACTGATATGAGCACATATCTTTTATGGTGTATCATGGCTTATCAAGAGTTTCTCTGCATTTTCAATTTTAAGGTCCATTCTCAGTTTCTTATATTTTTCTAAGCTTTATTCATTTGTGTAGACTTTTTCTGCCAAGTATCTGGTTCTATCTCTATACTTTCGAAAAATGTCAAAAATGGTTCTGCCATTTCTCAGTCTGATGTAAAGGAAAAATATTCTCTTCAATAATTCTTTTCTATAATTATTTCACTGATAATTTTTATTGAGATCTTATTTTAAATAGAGAAACATGAATTTCTTTTAAATTTCAAGTGACGTGTAAATTAATAAAAGTGTACCGAATTTCACAAAATTAGGAAACTTTGAGAGTATTCACTTTGGAAGCTTATTAGGGCTATCCTCCACCCATTAGCAAGAAAGGAAGGAAATGATAGGTTCAAAGAGACTAGCACATAACTGAAGCTATACTTCTAGATGGTGCTATTGCTTAGCTCTTGTGGAAAAAAAAACTTTTTAGAAAAGAAAGAATCAGGTTGTGATAAATTAATTACAGTCTATACTATTTATTCAAAAAATAGATCATGTTAAGACAACAAAAAAGTCTTTCATATTGTATGACCTAACTTTTGAATGTATACTTGATATTTTCATGTACTTTTTAAGGTAATTTTCATTTTATTTAAATGCTGTCATAACTACAATATATTGCAGTATTCAACACTATTGATTTGATCTTTAAAATTAATACTAAAATGAGTCACTGAGCATAGAAAGGCTTGTCAATTTCCATTGAAAATATTAAATAAAGAAAAAAAAAAGAAGCCAGAAAAACAACCAAACAACCAAACAAAAAATGATACAATCCTCTGAGATTTGCATGTACATATAAAAAATCAGTTGACCTACACAGAGATTAGAGGTCAAAGAGGTCTCTACAGGTCAAAGAGGAAATATACTAAATCAGAGAAATGTCCTCTCTAGGGTTATTTACATTTATTACCACTTACAACATACTAATTAATTCCTAACAATCAGAATGTGTTCCCTTCTGTTCAGATGCCCAATTTATTTACATGGATTTAAGAATAAAGGCTTCACTGAAAATAAATTGAGGAATTCAGTAGTGTAAGTATTCAGATAAGCTGTAGTTCAAAACCCTTTACCTGGCAAAAGTCCCAGGAAGGGAGCACTTGTGTCATCTATTCAAAACATTATACAGCTCCATTATTGCAGTCTGTGAGTATCTCAGAGCTTTTATTATATTTACTTTCAAATCTTCACAGAATCATAGGAAATAAAGCTAAGAGGGACTTCAAGAGGTCACTGAGTTCTCTGGCACAAGGCAGGATCAACTACTATATCTTTGTCATTCCTGATGCATGCTTGTGTAGCCAATCTTTAAAAATCTCTAGTGAAGGAGATAGCAAAGTCTAGATGGGCAATTCATTTCCATGCTTCAGTAAATTTATTATTAGAAATAGTTATGCTAATATGTAACCTGAATCTTTCTGGATGCAAATTTACAATATATTGACAAAATGCCACCGACCAATAGAGCATATCTAAGCATCACAAGTGGGCTTACACTGTGTTGAGTACAGTGGTATTGCTCAGCTGAAGCTTACTCCTCCATTAAGGCAACTGGATTTTGCAATTAAACTGTATGATCAGTTTAGTAGTCTTTGGCTCAGAGATCACAAAAGGATATCAAAAACAGTTATGATAAAGTATAAACTACAGGTTTAACAGTCATAGTGCCTCCCTCCAAAGAGCCTGAAGAGGAGCTCTTTGCCAAAATTTTACTGCCTCTGTAAGCTATATATGGGATACTTTAAGCGATTTATCAGTGGCTTATGGAAAGCATTGCAGCTTTAGTTCAGTTACACCATTTAAGTTGTTTGTGGAATGGGATATAACATGAGACCACATGCCTGAGACATTCGAGATGCCAAGTATTCCTCCTTCATTTCTTTCCCAGCAGCTTAGAGCTTAGTGCAGCATATGAAACAATGCCCTTCACTACTGCTTGCCTTGCCATTTTGGCTGATACTTCAAATCAGAGTTTGGTTATCACAGGCCATTTCTGCATAAGTCTTTCATAAGTAAGGAAAGAGACAAATTACAAAGTACAAAATTCCTTATGCTTTACCTATAGCATATAATGTGAAGGCAGAGTCCAGCACAAGGCTATGCTTACTAGAATCTAGGTAATTCCTAGATAATCCCTAAATTTTCTAATAAATCTCAAGGACAGGCATCTGATTTCATTTGTGAAAATAATAAAGCAATAATCCTCATAAATCATATCAATCCACTTTCAAAATATTCAGAATTCAGCTGTCATAGAGAAAGTGAGAAATTGCAGGTGATAACATTTATGAAATCATTCAAAAATTAATTCAGAAATGGTCTGAGAGTTACATACAATCTACTCATTCATTTGTCGGATGACAGTGTTACAAAAGTTGTGTTGTCCTTAACTTTATTTTGAAATGCAGTTTTAAAAAAATGGACTCAAATTCATCACTACTGAACCCCTGCACTATATTATAAGGGTCTTTACCTTTGCAAAATAAATTATTAAAAAAAAAAAAAAACTATTAATCATGTTTAATGAGCGTATTTCCATAATAGATCTGAACCAAATAAACATATCACTTTTGTTTGATTTAATGAAATGCTCTATTTGCTAAAGTCTACCACAAGCCACATTCACATTCAAAGATGAAAATATTAATAGGGTTAGCATTGGATTTCACGCTCTTTTCAGAATCAGAAATACACGATACAGCAGAAAATGGAATACATTTGTTTGGTATCCATTGCTTCATAGTTTAATGAACCTGTCAGGACAGATGCATAAAGTAGACATATAAGGCAGATACATTCAAGATACAGATGATATGCAAGAAATATCAAGTTTAATAATAATAATAGGTAAACTCTGTGTATTGTTTTTCATCACAGAGGTAAGGATGTTTCCTCTCTGGAACTATTTTATAAGGATAGTGCTTTAAACACTTTAAAGCGTTGCTTAAACTGCAATTGTTACAAGAGGAATAAAAGGTGACACTAGCAATGCCAGTAACCCAGGTGGTGATCTGAATAACCATAGATCAATCTGAGCTCTATCATGGGCAAAACTGTAGAAATGAGAGTAAGGGGTCACCTAAGGATAAATCCAAAGGGTAAATACTGTATGGTACAATGTAACAATACAGCTTTTGTAGAGGAAAGTCATATCTGATATATCTATTAGAGTTCTCTGAGACAGGAATAAACGTGAGAAAGGGAGAGGTGATTTGTTTAATAGGCCATTCTTGCCTTTTCAGTGTATTTTACACAAAAACTCCTGTACAAAATAATATGTCAGTGATACCAGTTAAGATTTTACCTAGGTAAGAAAAAAAATAAATAACAAAGGAATAAATGGTCAGTTTTCACAATTGTAGGGACTTTTAAGAGAAATCTTTTCAGGTCTCTGTTATTAATTTTGTTTGCAATAAATTTGAAAATTATATGAGCATATCTTGCTGAGAATAAAAAAATACACAGAACAGTCAAAGCTGAATGTGAAGTACTAATGAAGAACCTTACAATACTTGGATTATGCCAAAAAAAAAAAAAAAAAAGAGATAAAGTGGCAGATTAACTCAAAGGATGTAACATAAGGTAACTCATTTTATAAAGAAATCAGCCAGTGGTATACTAACAATAACCAACTGCCCTTTAGTACGATCTATAAAAGAGCTCTTGAAGTTTATGTGGATAGCTCCTTGAAAATATCACATAGCATTTGCAGCCGGCAAAAAAGCAAAATGAGTGTTAGCAATGATTAGGAATGGGAAAAACAAAATAGACAACTTGGTTAGAACTCACACTTTTACTTGCTGCCAAAAGTTCTGTTCACTCCATCTCAAAACAACAAACAAATAAAACCCACACCAAGATATATTAAAATTTAAAGGCATGGAACAATAGATTCTATAAAATAAAATGATTTGGAGAAAGATTACTGGTAGCAAGTATGGTAGGGGCCCACAAAGTTATCAGTGACATGAGAAGGGTGAATTGGGAAAGCTGGAGTATAAATACTCACCTTTTTTCTTGTTTTTCTTTATGTATCTGCTCTTGGCAATCATGAGGGACAGGACACTGGTTTGATGAAACTGGTCTGATGAAGTGAAGAATTGTTGAAATACTCTTGTTTGCATTGATTTTAGTCTCTTTTCCAAAAAAGAAAAAAAAAAAACATGTCAAAGCATAATTTGCATATAATCAGTATGATAATCTAAAAAGTAAGATTTTTTAGCTTGTCTTGCTCTTATTGTATGAATTGCTGATCAGGTATTGTCATGTGTTGGTACAGACTACCACTGAGTGGTACTGGTTCTTTCAAAGGTAGCTGTTTTCCAGTTTTACCTAGTTAAAACAACTTCTACAAAGGACCTGCAAGGTTCTTTAATTTATATTTTATTTTATTTTATTTTATTTTATTTTATTATTAATTTTATTTTATTTTATTATTTATTTTATTTTATTTTATTTTGTTTTATTTTATTTTTAGTTATTCTTAAGCAGGTCACAAAAACTTAATCAGATACTTTAACTCCAGGAGAGTCCTGCCAAAAAATCTTCCTCTGCCTTGGTGACCACAAAGCTCTTGCAATATTTAAAGCTCCCTGAGGTGCTTGGAAATCATAAAGGGCTGATAGTCTTCCCAAGTGTACTTGAATAAGGTTAAGGTTCTGGATTTTCAGGTTCTTCCTAGGGGGTGTGTAGAAAGGTTCTTTCTTGTCTTAGCAGTCCCTGTGGTTTCTGGAGTCCCTAATTTAATTCTAGGCAGCTACAGAGTCTGGAAAGCCTGGCTTCAAGGCTCACTGTCAGTACTTCAGTCAGTAGTAGCACAACCCATGCTTTTTCTGCAATTTAAGCAAAAATCTGTAGCCAGTTAAAAGTTTTTAGTGCTTGAAATATATACTCAATTATTTGATCTAATTCATTTACATTACCAGAGGCAAAAATCTCTGCTTAAACTTAATCAATATGGGAATTGAACTGTTAAGTCTACAACTCAGGTCTGTTACAGACTGCTATGAGAGTGCGGAGAAAGCTTACCCAACCAAATAGAAAAATAATAATAATAATAATAATAACAGATCAACATTCTTTTTGCAGAATTTTACAGAAAAGAAAATGTTTGTTGTTTTGGTTTAGGTAGGGACTGCCAAGGTCTAAGTGAAACTCAAACTTGTAAAAAAAAAAAAAAGAATTGATTTCTGAATTGAAATTGATGAACATCTCACTCTTGACAGCTTGGGTTTTCTGAGTTGATAACATTTTTGCAATCAAACGTCTCAAACTTTTTGCAGAATTTTACAGAAAAGTTAGCAGTTTGTTTATAATAAAGTCTACATTTGGAGTCAAATTTTCTTTTATGTATTTCCCAGTCATGAGTAAAATAGTGTGTTTAACTCTTCTCTTTTTGTAATGCCACATAAAGATGCCATATCTAAAAGAAGAAAAATTGAAATTCACTTTCATTGTATGAATCAAAGTGTAAATGGAAAAAAAAAATCAGAAGTTTTACTGCTTCCGAATATACAATGTGTTTACAGGTTTTTTCTATACTCTGAATGAATGGCATGCTGAAAATCTTGCTATATCCACAACATATAATGCAATACTCCTACCTAAACATGAGCAAAAATCTATTTATAATTTTGGTTTCAAAATTAGTCTCTCATCTTAATCACCATCTGAATTTCCTTTCTTCTCTTGATTTAATATAGACCCATAACTGATATTCTTAGTTGCCTCTGTGATTAATTGCAGTCTTAATGGACAAGAATTTTTAACTGACTTAGGTTTGGACAATGTAGTTTGGTTGAGAACAAATGTTCTATTTGTCTGACTGACTAAATGAAGGGAGAGCAGAATAGAAACAAAAATAAAAACATGATCAAGATGCCAGATAGTTGGTTTATTTTGTTATGTGCCATACAGATGTCATAGATGAAAGGCAGTGTTAGCTTCATGATAAATCTGAATTATTTTAAATGTGTTTTAATAATATTTCACCATATTCCAGAATATGACCAGAGAGCTCTTCCTGGAGCATCTGTCAAAAGTTTGCTTACATCATTCTCCTATAGAGCAGTAAGGAGATCCTTCTCTCTTGAAAATCCAGTTTATGCTTCTTAAAGTACAATATGTTTGTGGACTATCTGATTTGAACACATGCCCAAGCCAGAAGAGTTTTACAGGTAAAATAAGCCCTTTTTAAAAAGAATATGTGTCTCTTCATTGCAATTGTATGTTATTAATTATAGGAGTACAGAGAGAATGTTTTTTAATTATTAAACTGGAAAATTTTTACCCGAGCAATATCTATGGCTAGACAAATACTGAATGGTGCAAAATGTGACTTACAGGATGCTTTAAAAATAATTGTGACTGGAAAAAGCTTATTTTGGATGAAATTTAAAAAAGCTGTGAAAGATATCCCAGATATCACAGTGTATTAGAAATGATGAACTTATTTTCAGCATTAATGTAGTATTAAGTGATTTCAAAGACATTATAAGAAGAAAGCTTGAATGAGGGTGGACACTCATTTACCATACATGCACATTAAACACACAAGAGTACATGATGGTTTTAGCCTTCGAACTCGCAGAATCCTGGTATGCATCAGAAAGATCCAAAACATATGACAATGCATAGGAAGATAAATAGACTTCAATGTCAGATTACCCAGTTACTGAAGTACAGCCAAGACGATGACATGATCAGTTGACTCCATGAGGAAATAAATTATTATACAAAGACTTGGTGATTAACAATGCACTTTGCAAAAATAGGATTTGAATACTGAGGCTTTTCTTCCTGGCTGCCCATGCTGAAGGTACAGGGAAAGAAAAAATGGAGAGGGACACTCTGACCAGAATGAAAGGACCATAGGAAACTGTAGATGATCACTTTATGCAAGCTAAAAAAAAAAAATAAAAGTTTCTCTGACCTTGAGGTAGTGGATTTTGACTAATTAGTCTTCTCTGCTTTGACACCTACAGTTCACTGCCCTTGGGGCAAGGAATGTCTGGCCATTTATCTCTGCATTTTTTAGTAGCTTGAAAAATGAGGTGATAAGATATATCTAGGTTCGCAACTAATGTTGATGTGCTTGCAAGTCTGCCTTACACTGTCAGATATATTAACATAATGTTAGTGTTTCAAAATCATCAGGGTATTCCAGGATGTAAAAACACTCAGTGCAGCAAATGCCTATCTGCAAAATGCCCTTGAGCAGTATAGTCTATTATTCCTACAGAATAACCACTGCAAAAAGAGAACATAGTTCTTCCAGAAGGTAACAAAAAGTCAGACGAGATTTCATTTAGCAATTTCACCTGCATACACTTATTTTGAAATCTTTCACGTGGAGTCAAGAATAATAAGACGGTTCTAAATATATTGAGAAAGGTCATGCAGGAAAACAGACACTGCTAATGATATAGTCACATGTCTGGGGATATGAAAGTTTTGATAGTGATTTATTTTTGAGAGAGGCAAATATTATACAAGCTGTTCAAGTACCAGTTCGAGGGTAAATACCACTTAAAAGGTTGCTAAAGGCAGTCTCATGATGGTGACATGAGTGACATAGTGATATTAATAGCAGGTCCTTGGGCCTTTTTTTATTACAAGTTGAAAATAAGCAACCACTTGAATTTCCGGTGTCTTATGAACAACCAAGTGACTGCTGTAATCTTTTGTAAAGCTGATATAGATCATAGCCTTAAGCTGCAGGATCTATTAATAGAACATAGCAGAAGATAACAATTTCATTCTTCTTAGGATTTCTTTCTTATTTTTTAATTCAAAAATAAAATAAAAACCTCTGAGTTCTTTAAGGAAGGTGTGTGCCCTTTAAGTATAAAGGTTAGGGTGTTCACTTGGATGACAGGATTCTAAAAAGTTTTCAGTCTACACTGAAAAATCTCAATCAAAATCTCTTTTATATGCAGGTTGGGACCTTGAGCAATCAGCCTGAGATAACATTTTCACAAACATGGTGAAGCAATGCAATACTACAAAAAATGTTCTGGCATGAAATGAGGTCAAAATTACTTCTTTCTGAGCATATTTTTGTTTCAACTCTTTTTTTTTTTTTTTATCTATTTTTATCAAGACACTTTTAGAAGACCTCTAAAAGTTTCAGATAATATGTTTCCTGGCAATAAATATTTTTTTTTTCTTTAAAATGCAGCAAAGCAAGTGTTCTGTACCACTTGGACTTATAGTCTAGATAGAAAAAAGTCTGGTCATATTTACTGTCAGTATGGGGGTTATACTTCCATTCATTTCAATTTTGGTTAATCAGAACACTGAATTGTATGGTACATAAATACAATTTGGGGGGAGCCAAGAAACAGAGTTATGTAATTTTCTTCTGTTTATGCTCTCAAAATGATTTCTGAAATATTTCTGATCATATGTGCTTATGATTAGAAAATTATCCTGTACGTGCAGATGATGGCATAGAATTTTTTTTCTCAAAACCTCTCCTCAAAAGCTCAAGCTACCAAAGAATGTCAACATACCCAGCTTCCATTGCTCTGTACACCATAACTTGTATTTCATTCATATTTAAATTATTATCTGTGGATGCAATTCTATTCTGAAACACACTTAGAAAATGACAGATCGAAACGTTAAGAGCAATTTTTTCCTTTATCTTCCAAAATACCTACACATTTCATTTGGTAGACTCAGTTTGGATGAATAGCTGTATATTTAAGCTGGGAAATAACTAAGGAGACCATTCTGTGTTTGCCAGCTGGATAATTGCAGTCTTAAAGGAAAATCAACATTAAATCAAAGCAAATGAAGATGCTATCCTATTAAAGACACATAGCCATAGAAATTATTTGAAACTTTATGGTAGTTTTCACTAGTTTGTTATGGTGATGACATTGTACAGGTACTTTCCTTAAAGCATTTATATAAACTATTTGAGCCATCTTATTTTCTCTGTCCAAGGACAATCAAGAAGAATGAATGGGGATTACAGCTAAGAGAGTGCCCAGGAATTTTTCACTGACACATAAAGGAGGTTTCAGAATTTACCAACAGGACTTCAAACAATACAAGTAAAAAACTATGAATGAATCAAGTGCCTAAATGAAGAGAAGATAAATTAAAATGCACTGACCAAAGAATAAAAAATAAATAAAATAATAATAATAATAATAAATAAAATAAAAAAGTCTTATCTTTACCTCATTATCCTAACTTTTACAGCTTATATATTGTAAGCATCCATTTCTTCAAAATTAAAAATATTTTGCAACATCACTGTCTTGTAGTTAGGGATGACCAGCTTATTCATGAATGGTTTTACAAAAGCAGATGTAGCATATTCAAATTAGCAAAACCTTGTAGATTAGCAAGCTGATGTCACATACCAGCAAACATTATTGAGAGAATAAAGCATGCCTTAAGGTTTTCCAGTGAACTTGCTTAAACAGACAAATCAAACAAGTCAGTTCCTTTACTTGTAGGTAGACAGAAATGTCTTGACAGGATATAGGAACAAGGAAATGTGTCACTACACTTCTATGAGACACGGGTTTCTAATATCTAGAAAAATCATCTGCCATGCACATTCAGTGTTCAATTACCAACATATAGATTGAATTTATCACTGTTTCACTGCATTTTCAATGCTTTTGGTTTCAGTAGATTTTCAGTCTATAAAAATCCAGTACATTATTTCCAGCTGCATTGCAGTAGTTACAAAAATGATTTCTTTATATTGTACACCACACCAGAACTCCTTTAACTTCAATTGTTCATGAACTACTGCACAGTAGTTTTACCGTCTTGTCTTTTTCTTTTCATGACTAACATAGTGGTTCAGTTCATACTAACAATGAGTGGGCTGTCAAAAGGATTCTATGTCCATTGGCTTTTAGATTATTAGGATTACTTCAGTGCAAAATTCACTTTTTGCTGCAACAATATCACCACCATAAGTGTCTGCCATAATCTGATCTCAGGAAAAGGATTTATCAAACAAGTCTAACAAAGCAAAATACTGGCAGACTATGTCACAGTTGCTGCCAATCTTATTTATTTTTAGGCCTTTGGCAATGATTATAAATTTACAGTGATGTTTCTGTGCCTTGATATTACAGGTAAAGCAGACTAAAATTATAATATCTCTGGTTTGTACTAAAAATAAAAACAAAACAAAACAAAATGTATATTTCTCTTTTTCCCAATAGTATGTTGTTAATTATATTGAGCTTGGGGTTGGCCTCTTCCTGCAGATAACTAGTGATAGGACTAGAGGGAATGTCCTGAAGTTGTGCCAGGGGTGGTTCAGGTTGGAAATTAGGAGACTTCTTCTCAGAAAGAGTGGTCAGGCATTGGAACAGGTTGCCAAGGGAGGTGGTGGCATCACCGTCCCTGGGGGTGTTCAAGGAAATGTGGGACCTGGTGCTTAGGGACATGGTTTAGTGGGTGACAGTGGTAGTACGGTGGTGGTTGGACCAGATGATCTTTAAGGTTTTTTCCAACCTTAATTATCCTATGATTCTATGATTGTTGTACATGACAAAGAAAGATATTTTTGTAGTATAATCACATGATATTTAATGTAAATTCTCCACAGTATCAAACAGTAAATTGTACTTTTTAATAATATATATCTTTTCCTCTTTCAGGTTTTCCTGCTCTTAGATGAGCTTCAATAGTACTTTGTGAGAGCTACAGAAGACTTACAGGATGTGAGAGATTCACCATTTTTCAATCAGATGAGAAAGAAACTTGGAAGCTTAAGAAAAAGACAATATAAATATAAAAAGGTGAGTGAAAAGCTAACCAGGTAACCTTTAAAATACAATCTTGTAGTAGTAGTAGTAGTAGTAGTAGTAGTAGTAGTAGTAGTAGTAGTAGTAATATTGCTAATAATCACCTAACAGTGATTAGGTTCTTCTTGATTTATTCTCTCAAGTTACTTTGTGAGCTATTTTTCTAGAATCTTAGAATTCTTCAGCCTTTGCAATCTTTCCTGTAATTTTGATCATTTGATTATTTGATCATTTCTTAGCCTGAGACAATTACTCTTGTGTAATACAGAAGATCCCTGGAAACTCCTCTGTCTAGTGAGGACTATTGTAGACACATAGTGTGACAAACATTATGATGAATCTGCATGGCTTGATTAAAATCTTGATTATATTGGAAGAGTAAGAAAAAACTCATTTCCCTGTTTACTTTTCTTTCCAATCAACAAGTGTACAAAAATATTTTAAAGTGAATTGTTTACCTTGTCATGCAAATCGTGCTCTTTTATAGTTGATGATCAATCATAATTATTCTTCAAGCTGGGATTTTTACTTAATGCCAAGTTATATAAATATATGTATGTGTGTGTGTGTGTCTTCATAAATACACAGTTTGTCATTGTCATCAGCATTTCTGCTTTCCTATTGCACAGGAACACTTACAGTGCAACAGCTTTCAGCCACAAATAGATGCAGATCACTGCCAAGAGGAAAAAATATTTAACTGCAAGTGATTTTCTTTGACTGGTATTGTCTCTCTATATCCACATTCTATGGCCAACTTCTGAATTGCTGCACCTGCAACTGTAATGTTGTAGGGAAAAATATCATGTGCAGTAGAAAAAAAAGATGCACTGAACGGACAATGGAACTCTTAGTTCAGTGGGAGATGAAAAGAATATGACAAGATGGTTTTAAGGATACTCTTAGTTCCTGATAACTAGACGTGTTTTAGAGGAGGCTGAAATTATAGAGAAGATGAAAAAGAGATGTTAGTCAGTTAAACTTCAAAAGGTTTTCATTGTGGCTAAATTGTCTGTTCTGACTGTTAGCATCTCAGATAAGGATTGTGCATGATTTAATGTGCCTTATGTAAATATATACAAAAGCTAGTTCCTTCTTTCTTCTCAGGGGTGCTCTAGTAGGAACTGGGGATTAAATACATAGTGGCCTTGAGAGTTTAAAGAATGTGAGAGCTCATATTCACACCATAAATGGCATCAATCTTAAACATCTATGCATGCTAGTCAAAAAGATTACCTTATAATCCAACAAGAGCAAGTAACAAGATAGCTATCTGCAGTAAAAGTCCTTGTTTTACTATTCAAAAATCTGTGAAAATACTGAGATCCACATTTTTTTTCATGGTATAAAGACTTAATTAAATATAATCAATCATACCATACCTTAAAATAGTGATCCTTCAGAATTAGTGAAAATAAGAAGAGGATTTTGGAAAATAATGTATTTTGTCATTCATTTTATGATAAATGATACGCAAAATGCAACCTCTCATTACATACGTATACATTTTCGTCAAAACGACAAGCTTTTCACCTCTCTCTATGGTCCTGTTTGAACCTTCAAAGCATTTAATGCAATACAATAAATATAGTTTCATAGTAGTAAAGTAGGATAAGTGCAATCTGAAACTGGACTTAAATTTGTGTCCTCTCCTAACATTGCATGGAGACATAATTCATTGTTTAAAGGAATTACCTACTGCCTTAAATCAAAATCCAGACTGCTGTACTTGACAATAATAAATGTTACTGCCAGTGCATCATATGACAAGCTGATCCTATGGTAGCTACGTATAAAGAAATCATGCTACTGAAAAAAAAAAATGCCTTCAACTCCAATAATAACGTGTCCCTTCTCTTTTTCTTCGTCCATGTGATACATGTTTGGGACAGAAAAGAAGTTATTGATTTTAGTTTATTCTATATAAAGGCACAAGCAAATATTAAAAACTGCAGCATAAATATTAATGAGGTGGTTGGAATCACCAAGAAAAATTATGAACAGTTCTTTAAAAATGGGATGAGATCCTCAAAAGGCTGAGATTGGTCAGTTGTTTTCTCAAAGAAACACAATACAGTAAGTCTTTTAAGGAGACAAAGTCAGAAAGACAGAAAGACAGAAAGACAGAAAAAGAAGGGAGGAAGGGAGGAAAGGAGGGAGGGAGGGAGGGAGGAAGGAAGGAAGGCAGGAAGGAAGGCAGGAAGGAAGGCAGGAAGGAAGGAAGGAAGGAAGGAAAGAAGGAAGGAAGGAAGGAAAGAGAGAGAGAGAGAAAGAAAGAAAGAAAAGAAAGAAAGAAAGAAAGAAAGAAAGAAAGAAAGAAAGAGAAAGAAAGAGAGAGAGAAAGAGAAAGAGAGAAAGAAAAAGAGAAAGAGAGAAAGAGAGAAAGAAAGAGAGAAAGAGAGAGAGAGAAAGAAAGAAAGAAAGAAAGAAAGAAAGAAAGAAAGAAAGAAAGAAAGAAAGAAAGAAAGAAAGAAAGAAAGAAAAAGAAAAAGAAAAAGAAAAAAAAAGAAAAAGAAAAAGAAAAAGAAAAAGAAAAAGAAAAAGAAAAAGAAAAAGAAAAAGAAAAAGAAAAAGAAAAAGAAAAAGAAAAAGAAAAAGAAAAAGAAAAAGAAAAAGAAAAAGAAAAAGAAAAAGAAAAAGAAAAAGAAACAAAGAAGAAAATATCTAAAAAAGAGAGATTCAGATGAGTGAATGTTCTTAACAGGGCCAGGGTCTTGCTGTGCTCCAAAATGACAAAGTGCAACACTTAAAGTCCATCGTCCCAAGAAAAATACAGCTTTCTGATTTCAGTCAGTCATAAATGGCCAGAAACTGCTTTTAAAATCAGGGAATACAAATTTAGAAAACCAAAGGGCATAGAAAGAGGAGGAAGGGTAGGGAAGTGAAAGGAAGTATAGGAAGGGACAAGAAAGAATCTCTCATATTCCAAGTGAACTATCTAGGTGTATTGTAGGTTGTAAGAAAAACAATGCAACCTCTCAAAATTTGGATCTCTGTAAGATAGAGGGGTAGTTCTGTTCTTTTCTGGCCTTTTTTACCAGAAACACACACATAAATTGCCACCCTGTGAATATCATTGGACTCTCAGTGTAAACTAAGCAACAAATAGTGGTAAAATTTAGTCAGACATGAATATTCCTCATTTCAGAAATTTTGGAGTGTAAGTTTCCTTTTGACAAAAAAAAAAAAAATAAAAATAAAAAATAAAAAAGGCGCTTGGGAAATTCCGGAACCCCTGAAGCTAAAATAAGATTTTAAGGGTGTAAACTTTGGATTTACACATCTAAAATGGCAATTATCAGTGAAAACCTTTGCCTCAGTAACCTTATCTCTGTCCTAATTTAAGACATCAGAAATGTTCAAGATAAATAAATTCTAACACTCTCCTTTAGGGTGCTGTGATCTTTGAAAATATGTTTACATATTCATTTGAATTGATTTTACCATCTGTTCAGATATGAGTGGCTGCTAAATGATGATCTGCATAATGACACTTAAAGTTTCCTTCACATGTTGGAAGCTTTCCTTTCAAAACCCTTTTTGGCTGCTGCCCTCAAAACTCACAGCCACTCTTTGAGAAGAGCAGAAAAACTTAGAAAAACTTTTTAAAAGTGGTTTTGTAAATGTACTTAAAAGCTGAGAAGAAAAAAATAAGAAAGGGTATATAGTTAATCTAGCTTCTATTACATTAGATGCGCTCGCATGCAATTGTGTCAAAAATATACTTAAATTAAGAACACTTTTTCTTTCATTTGAAAAAAAAATTGCAAGTTTTGTGAGCTATTATATAAAATATATATTAAAAAAAAAGTATTTATACCTAGATTAAAATGATGTAGAAAGAATATTTGCAGATCCTGGAATTATTTAACTTCAAAAAAAAAAGAAAAAATATAAAAAGTTCTCTTGCATGATTTTTATCAACCAAAAGACAGTAAGTTATTGGCCTGTCATATTGTAGAACATTTGTCAAATGATGACATATAATGATTTAAACAAGTTTTTCTGTCATTTCATCCAGATATTCTGTGAATGGTGGACCAAAATTTAATTTTATAATATTAAGCCTTTCAATGTGAAAACATTATTTTTAGGTGATTTAAAGATGAGATGCCAAAAAAAAAAAAAAAAAGCATCTATATAAATCTATCTATCTATCTATCTAAAATTTAAATCTAAATCTATCTATCTAAATCTAAATCTATCTATCTCTCTATCAATCTATCAATCTATCAATCTATCTAAAAAATGGCTTCTATCTGTCTGGATAGAAGCACTACCAGTCAGTTTTAAGTGTTTCAGTGGTTAGTCCTAATTTTGCATTCAGTCACATATAACTTATTTCCATTTCTGAGGTTTTGAATTAAGCTGAAACCCTTTGGACATACTCTTTCAAATGCACCTTTTTTCTCTTTTTGCTTCACCTATGATCTGCTCTAGATTCACAATCAGATTTTATTACCAGAGCTATTGTTTCTGAGAGCAGCAGGAAGATTTAGC
This sequence comes from Anser cygnoides, assembly GCF_040182565.1. Classification (NCBI taxonomy): domain Eukaryota; kingdom Metazoa; phylum Chordata; class Aves; order Anseriformes; family Anatidae; genus Anser; species Anser cygnoides. The sequence goes on along the minus strand of NC_089874.1, from coordinate 102,569,042 downwards.
CCAAAATACCATGAAAACTTTAGTCAATATGGGTTATCACTGTCTCCATAAGAAGTCTAGCACTTTCTTCAGCCTAGCAACTCATTTATGCCTTTGTGCCACACTGAAACAGATGTAGAAACTGATTGGGCTATATTTTTTTTATTTTTTCTTCCTTATTTAGGTCACCAGTTACCTGTCAACAGGTGGTGAAAGCCTGATGTGAAGAATGCCAAACCTCTCAGAAAATGTTTGTTGTTTTGGTTTAGGTAGGGACTGCCAAGGTCTAAGTGAAACTCAAACTTGGAAAAAAAAAAAAAAAAAAAGAATTGATTTCTGAATTGAAATTGATGAACATCTCACTCTTGACAGCTTGGGTTTTCTGAGTTGATAACGTTTTTGCAACCAAATGTCTCAAACTTGGTGAGGCCTTCATTATTTGTCTATACAGCAGGAAACATTTCTGTGTCCCTTTGGAAACACCAACCTGCCAGCAGCCAAGAAAGTTTTGTCTGGATGAAGACTATAAAATATGGTTAACAGGTTATTAAATTGGTCATTGACAGAAGCAGAATAGCTTCAGGCATACAAGGGTGCAGAATAATAATAATAGGAAATCTGTCATTTACAGCACATGCCTTTTGGATCTCTAAAGGTCTTTCACAGGAAAAGTCTTGATAAGTTTATTGCCTGAACCTGACCAAACAAGAAATTTAGGAGCCCATTACTGTATTGGGCGTAACTGGCAGGGTTTTGGTAGTGGAAGGGGGATGGGAGGGATGTATAGGAGTGGGGTCAGGGGCTGACTTGTGCTGGGCTTCCAGGTGGCCAGCTGCTTCCAGCTGGCTTCACAACAGAAAGCACAGATACACTGTGTGCCAAAACTGAAATAATGAGATGAATTTATGGTGCCTCCGTGAAGGCATTTAAGAAATTACATTAAATGCTGAGAAAACAATGCCAGAGCAGGAGGGACACTAAACAACAGGAACAAGAGACAACATCGAAGCAAGAGCAAGAGAGAAGCAAGAAATATGTCGGGGCAGGAGGGACAGTAGAGAAGGAAAAGCACCAAAACTAAGCTAACTGCCCTGAGCAGAACAGGAGCAAAAAAGATACTCAAGCTGGGACAGAGAGGACACACAGGAGGAAGAACCATATTGGAGCAGCTGAGTAGGAGCCACAACACACTGTTCCTTAAGTGTTCACTTTTTTGTTTTTAATTTTCAGTATAAGAATCAGTAACATTAATCAGCAATTGAGTTTCCTTGACTCAGAACTGTTTTCGGCTATGAGAGAATCACTCAGAGAGAAGACTCTGCATTTAACTTTTCTGTGAAGAAAATAGAAACTATTAAGAAGAGCTTTTTCCTTGACTATTAACTTAGGTGAATATTACTTCCTAAGTATTTTTCTTTAGTTATTTTAAGATCAAATGCCTAAGAGATAATTACTGTAATACTTAATTTGTGAAACATGGTCAATAACTCTTATCTGATTTAATCAAGAGGTCAAAGGGAGACAAGTAATTCTTCTCTCTCTCTAGTTATTCTCAAATGTTGGCCTTAAAAAAAAAAAAAAAAAGGGGGTGGGGTAAATTTCATTGTGTTTGTATCAACACTGAAATTAACCTAGAGACCATGAAACTGACCATCACACATTAGCATGGGAGAAAAGTTAATTAAGTTAACTAAAGATGTGAGTTTAAAGTAGATTACTTAAACCCATCTACTACTGATATGAGCATGTTCATTCAGAATTTAAATGGCATAATTGATCTGGTGCAATTCACTTCAAAATACATTAAACCAAACTGAACTGAAACCTTGCAGTTCTGACTAAGCATTCCCACACAGTGCTTTAATGTAATTTAATTAATCCTCTTTGAAACATTAAACCATGGTAATTTTGGAACGCCTTTGGATACCCTTTGTGAAGACACTGGATGGCTTACAATATAACAACAGTTTGTTAGCTTTTTCAGGAACCCAGTTCAAAACCTATCCAGACTGATTATAAATAAAAGTTGTTCTGTGAAAATATTGTTCATCAATGTGAGTGTGTAACTAATCTAGCTAGAGGGTAAATCAAGGCTGAAAATATTATTACCATGGTTGCTATTAGGAAGTATCTTGTGAGCACACTTAGCAATGGACAACAGTATAGCTAACAGGAGAATAAATTTTTCTTTCATGTAATTATAGGACAGAATTAAGGGAAGCCAACAAGGTAAGACTCACAAGAGGTATATTGTTGATTTATTAAACTGAATAATTTGATTGAGACATGTGACTTTTTGTTAGGACAAATTATTTACAGATAATGAACCACAGTGCCCCCAAACTAAGTCAGAGCGCTTGCTGGAATTTGGGAGAACAAATCTGAAGTTCTGTGTGTGGATCAGGCAGAATGGAAATTTGAGCCTGGGAACAGCACAGTGAATCCCTTTGTCTTTCCCTGTGGAAAAAAAAATATATATATATATATATATATATATATATATTAAATAACTTTCTGAAATCTCAAAAACACCCATAAAATAAAATAAAATTAAGAAAAAAAAAAACAGTCATCCCTGTATATTGGTTTGTCTGTGGTAATTAATGAGATTTCTCTCTTCTGTTTACTTGTTCAGGTCCCTTGATAACCAGAGGCTTAACAAACAATTCAACAAGTAGATAAGTCTTCCTGTTTGTGTGTGTTGCACTTCCAGAAATCCCACTGAATCATTAGAAATGGTACAGTGGTAGTGATTATTCAGATCAATCACTAAAACTCAACAGAGAGCTGTGATCCACACTTTTTCTTTAACTGCAGTTTAGTTTGCTGGGGAAAAAGAAAAACAAACAAACAAATAAACAAACAAAACCTCTTGAATTAAACTCTGGAAAGCATGGTCATTTTTCTGAAGTTGTATTTGTCATCCAGAACAAAACTTTGCAGCATCAAGCTTCCCATATGAACAGATGGCAGCTAGCTAACCTCTGCTTGAATTCCAGGCACAAGTTAAATACTTTGTACTTCTCTGATCTTAGCCCAAAGGTAACTTTTCTTTAATGATCAAACTCAATTCTTTAGGAAGGTTTCGGTTGTGTTTCAGGACACGTCAGCTTTTCTCTTGCTTATTTAACAAAACACACTGAGTACTATTCCTTTATTAGGGTATTGTTCTGTTCTCAATCCTCCACTTTTTCTCCTTCACTAGAGATCAGTAGAGAATATCATATCACAAAACAGACTATATGTTCATAAAATTGTAATATATATATATCTCTTCATATTTGTAATATAATTTTTAATTCCACTGCACTTCCCATTTTATAAGGGTTCCTGTTTTGGATCTTGATTAATCCTCATTTAAAAATCTAAAATCTGTGGGGGAAAAAAAAAAAAAGGTGTTGACAAATGTCAGTAATATTACTTGTCTTAATATTCTACATTTTCTTCTTTCCATTTGCATGGGAAGTGGTGAATGAAAATGACAGGAAGCAGGAAGAAAACTCAGTAGGGAAAGAAGTTAAATACTTTTACTAGTTCATAGATTCCAATGCCACAGAAATCAGTCCAGTTATATTCACACCCAGAGTTATAACTACACAGAAACTTGAAATTCAGAAAAGTCTGAATACAGAGTTTTAGTTCAGTGCCCTCTAAATATAAATACACTTATATCTTTACTTAGTTAGTGTTTATGTCATCCAAAGCACAAAACAACCACCTTAACTTATAGATGGGATGTTGCGGCAAAGATTTCATTTGGGTTCATTTCTAAAATTTAATATGAATAGTCAGGGAGTACAGCAGTAAAGATTTACATAGGTATCTCAATTCAGTGACATCAGTAAATCTCTGCATTAATCTGCATGTGCTCCACCAGAATCCTATTTCAAATTTGCATGAACAAAGGTTTTTGATTTTAATTCTGTATAACTTCCTTAGTGATTTCTGCAGCTAACTGAAGCCTTAAGGCAGAAGTGTAATTTCAGAAACCAGCAACTCCATGGATTTCCTACATAAATACTTTGCAGAAAACCTTTACAGAAATCAATTGTATGAACCTATAAGAAAGGATGTAAAGTACCACTACATTAACATGTTGGAATGTTGGAATGTTAGCACTGAAGAAAATAACAAGAAAAGATTTATTTATTTGGACAGGAAAAAAAAAAAAAAAGTAAGCAGGTACCCAGGTTTATGAGATTGTAAATGAACTAAGAATTAAAAATATAAAGATTTTAGAAATTCTTTCAAAATCTAGAAGTGATTTTTCTAGTTCTCTTTGTTCAGGTTGCTGTCCTGAAACTCTGGGGGACAAAAGCAAAATTAAGATGAAACTTAAAACCGAGATTTTCACTTCTATACCTAATGAGGTTCAATCTTGATTCAAGAAAGCCCTTCAAACATGGTCTTAAACATTATGTAGAACACCATCTCCTCCTATTCCATAACACTCACTTTTCTTCTTCTTCTATCAAGAAGCCCTTCATTTTAGGTGATTCATATTTGTTCTGCTTCCTCTCCAGCAGACTTTCTACCACTAGGAGATCATTTCATATTTGCAAAGAATTTGGGGATATTGTCTCTGTCTAATAGTGTGGACAGGTGGGAAAGAATGAGGTATATCAACTCAAGGCCAAGAGGTTCTTTAAGTAAGGGAACTAATTTGTAAAATCCCTCCAAATGTACTAGCCCATGACTAGCTCTAGGAAAAAGAATGCTTCCTTTCAATACTGCCTTTAAAGCCTGTATAAAAATTCAGAAACACTGATCTATAATTGAGGACTTTACAGAGACCATTTGAGATAAAGACAATCTTGGGTATCTGTTTAGGCTCAAAGAAAATCAAATTTTAGCAGCAAGTGGATCTCATGACAGACAGCTGTGTTTAAATTATTTAAGGAAGGACAACATTTACTTTTTTGAGACAAGGTTTTGGGCTTTATACTGATCAAAATTTTCAAAGAAAATGGCTTGGCACCTTTTCACAGCAAGACACCAAACCTCCAATTTTTATGGTCTGTTAGGACTCACTCCTGATTCAGTGTAAGTGAATCTAAACTTTCCTCTTCTACAGGTGTCTGAGCCTTATGGTAACTGAAAAATGAAAAAGAACATTACTCAATTTTATACCTCACTGGTGAGAGAAAAGGGTCTGAAAAAATGTTGACCCAAAATATCTGTATTCTCTTTGTCACACTTAAATTACAAGAGGAGCAAAGGAACTGAGAAACTTCAGTCAGTTCTGCCCACTTTATATTCACAATAGTATATATATTGTGGTGCTTTTAACAATACTGTGCTTCATATAAGTTGCATGTGAGTGCATTTACACAACACAGATAGGAAAACTTTGTTTCATTTTTAAACTTTTTTTCTTTGAATTACATGACTGGTACATAAAGGAATCGGAAAAAAAAAAAATGTTACATGAAAGACTTGGGCTGTTCTGAAACAAAAGAATAGGTCTACTGCCACAAATCCATAAGCAACAAGATTTTTTTTTAACATCACTTGTTATGCTTTGCAGTTTGAAAGGACTTAGGCATATGATCAAATTTCTCCAGGAATAAAATAACACAATACATCAGCTGATCTCTACTAGAATTAGCATCCTTTACCCCATCTAGCTCAGCAAAGTTAGCAGAGCTGAATAAAATATATTTGAATGTTTCCATAGTTCATGTGATTTGGTCAGAGCTATTATTTAGGAAATAAAAGTGTTATAAACACACATCAAAGAAAATTCGGACTCAGAAAGGAATAACCATGTTAACTAGCACATAAGGTTTTTCAGACTACCACAAATGGAAGATATTTTCCATTTTGACAGATGTGGTCCAGTAGGAAAAACAAAACAAAACAAAACAAAAACTTAGAGACTTCCAAAGAAATGAAATAGTTCAAGAAATATATGTTCTACCCATTGCAAATCCACAGTCGTACAGTCACACTTCGTGCTTATTCCTCTGACTCTAGCACCAACTAGTCTCTAGCACCGACTAGTTACTCATTCTAGGGATGACAGATGAGAAAAAAACACGTAGTTATTTGTACAACTTGTATAAAGCATGCAGTCATTCAAACTCATGCTTTTGCTTTACAAGCTACATAGGCAGGTTTAGTGCCAGACTGCCAATGAATGCAATGAGACCCTAGAGGGGTTTCACCCCAAACTGAGGGGTTAGCATCCCTGCTCTTTCCCAGTTCCTGTGCTTCCCCTAGTATAGGCATTTTCAAAAGAGTGCCAAATTACAGGGAGGGGTCACACAGCTCATTGTCTTTATCTCTATTAACATTTGAAAATAAACGTGTTAAATGTAGTCTATGTGGAAACAAAGAAAGGGTCTGAGTTTTGTTTTGTCTACGTTCCAAAACCTTTCTGTAGTCAAGACAGCTGTGAGTTCAATGTGTAGAAGTCCCACAGGAGATGATAGGTACCTTGTAGACTCACCATCCCCGATAACAAAAATTGCTGAAATATTGTTGCTCTGGACTTTGCTTTCAAATCTTTTCCCAAGTGAGCTGGCAAGCAAGGGCTGGCAAAGGACTGCTTATTGTGCCTGACAACAGCTGCTGTGTCTGGACTAGCTCTGAACAAGACTTAGGAGTTTTGACTCGTAAGGTCAGTCACATCTCAGACCCTTAAAAGAGAGTTTCTCACTTTATAGTAAATGCAATCCAGTGGTATAGTGAAGGTTTGGTAGGAAAGAGATTTGTATGTCATTGTTATGTCTTAAAGCCAGGCATTTCATCCACTGCTTATAAAAATACACAAAATTGAAAGGTGTATGCACCATACAGACAAGACTGACTTGACAAAAATTATGTAGTTCCCTACAATAGCTACAAGCACAGTCTCCTTACCTTCTGCTGTGGTCCTTTAGGTGTGGCTATGTTCACTCAGCAACGATTGCAATGACACAGTAATTCAGTTTGTTAAATAGACTACAAAAGAAAATATTTAAGGAAATCAAGTCAAAAGCTAAAATTCCAACAGGAATTTATACAAGACCAGTTGCACACTGGAAATACTTGTCAGCAAAATAAGGAATGCGATGCACAGGCCATTTTTCTGAAAGAACCTTTTAACTGAGTATTTTTGCTGCGTTTCTGTAATCAAAGCCAACCTGACAGGCCAAGAAAAACAATCGCTTTTCCTGTGCAGTGTTAATACTCATTAGCAGCTGCTGCATCCCAGATTGCACCATATCTGTCATTATTTGAAAGTTGTGGTTTAACACTGAAGCTTCTGCAGCATACTAAGTGCATCCCAAATAGTAACAGTTTTGTACAGTATCATTGAATACTCTATGAGTAAATTGTGTCAAACAGTTGAAATTATCTAGTCTTCTGTCTGTATCTTGTCTTACATAACCTGTGTTAGGCTTCTGAGTTTGGAAAGTCACACTGGCAGCTTGTCAAGCCACAAGAATTCATTGGGATTTTAAAGCTTCTAATGATCCTAGCTGATATTACTGCCAAATATTTTTACAAGTGACTTTGGTTTGTTGCTCCTCAAATGAAAATATAATCAGACGAGAGATTCTCCTAGGCTTTGTAAGGTGTGTTTTCCTAAAATTAACTGGCGAGTGTGACTATCTTACTCTTTACAACCATTATTTCTCAAGAAGAACATACTGATGTCATAAAAAATAATTTTGATTCAATACTTGCAAATTTGTGAAAACAGAGGAAATTCTTATCCTCATTCAACCTTTGTATCCTCAGAACTACATTGGAGAACAGTAGTTCTCCAGATGCTCGCTTCTGATGCTAGAGGCAGCAACCCTAATCCACTGTTTCATATTAACATAAATGACATTCCCTGTTAAGTAATCTACTCTAACCCCAGCACAACATTGGTATGTAATGGCAAAAATTTCAAGGGCGAAAGAAAGATATTAGTCTGTCATTGACTAATCTGAAGATTACATTCCAAAAGATTTATGCTTGGTTGCTTTTTTTTTTTTTTTTTTTTTTTTTTACACTTTTTAATAGGAAAAAGTAAATATAAAAACTTAATTGATACTCTAATCAAAGTACAGTTCAGGTTCTTGCCCACTGCATAATATATGATTATTCAGATATATATAAAACAAGAGTGGAATAATAGAGCTGCAATACTTAAGACACATGCATATTTGTAGTTCCTGGTCCATTTCACTTCAAATGGATGGCTCATCCTTAAGATACATGGTAAGACTCCAATACAGATTAAATCACTGAATCACAGAATGGCCAAGGTTGGAAGGGACCTCTGAAGATCATCTAGTCCAATGCCCCCGCCGAGCAGGATCACCTAGAACACATTGCGCCAGATGGCATCCAGGCAGGTTTTGAATATCTCCAAAGAAAGAGACTCCACAACCTCTCTGGGCAACCTGTTCCAGTGCTCTGTCACCCTCACAGTAAAGAAGTGCCCTCTCATATTCAGACAGAATTTTCTGTGCTTCAGTTTGTGCCCATTGCCTCTTGTCCTGTCACTAGGCACAACTGAAAAGAGACTGGCTCCATCGTCTCGACACACTCCCCTCATAACATTAATGAGGTCTCCCCTCAGTCTTCTCTTTTCCAGGCTAAACAGGCTCAGTTCTCTCAGCCTGTCCTCATACGACAGGTGGTCTAGTTCTCTCATCATCTTCGTAGACCTCTTCTGAACTCGCTCCAGTAGTTCTGTGTCCCTCTTGTACTGGGGAGCCCAGAACTGAACACAATACTCCAGGTGTGGCCTCTCCAGGGCTGAGTAGAGGGGGAGGATCACCTCCCTTGTTCTGCTGGCAACACTCTTCTGAATGCAGCCCAGCATCCCCTTGGCCTTTTTGGCCACAAGGGCACATTGCTGACTCATGGTCAGCCTTGCAAAGATCTTCTTTAAGTTGACTCTTCCACCTATGTGTGTGTTTTACATATTTTAATGGTTGTATTTAAATGCTTCCATGTCTTTTCAGCTCACTTTGAGCAATAGTGTGTCAATAAGATATTTAAACCTTTGCGCACTCTACGCACAAAAAGAGTTGTTCCTCCTCTGAGTTTGACATCCACTTCAAAGTATGGGACTAGCCACAGTTATAAGGGTTGTTTGTCTCAGCTGGGCTTGTAGCATTAAGCCTTCAAAGTGGAGTGAGACGAGATGCTGAGGACAAGTGTAATCTTATATTTCTTGTCCTTATGCATTAGTTCCTTTACACTCACAGTAAACAAAAAGTTGTGAAGCTAGCTCAGCTATAGGATACATTTACAGTTGAATGCAGTTTTATGATAGCAACCTCTCAGCTTCGTATATCGGTGTTGATTATGGGAGTTATCCTTGACTTTTCCTACTCTCACTAAATTCAAGGTATGATTTCCTGGACTGATTTTTATTGAGTATTCACACCCTGCAGTTAAAACACTTATTGCAGTCTCCTTTTCCATAAGTAATTGTGTTGGGTTTACCTGGCAAGGATTCGGTAGCAGGAGGGCTGCAGAGGTGGCCTCTGGGAGCGGAACCCAGCAGTAGCCGCATGTCAGATCAGAGCCAGCTCCAGCCTGCTCCAAAATGACACGCCACTGGCCAGAGCTGAGCCAGTGAGCGACATGGGTTGCATCTCTGTGAGAGCAGGTTTAAGAAAGGAAAAAAACTGCTGTGCAACAGCAGCTGGAAGAGTGAGGAGTCAGAAAATGAGAAAAACAACCCAGCAGACCCCAAGGTCAGTGCAGAAGGAGGGCAGGAGGTGCTCCAGGTGCTGGAGCAGAAGTTCCCCTGCGGCCTGTGGAGAGGCCCCTAGTGGAGCAGGCTGTCCCCCTGCAGCCCATGGGTCCCACAGTGAAGCAGATCTCCACACTGTAGCCCATAGAGGAGCCGCCGGTGTGGCCCATGGAGATCCCCTGCAGGAGCAGGCCCCAGGCCGGCACTATAGCCAATGGAGAGGAGCCCACACAGGAGCAGGGATCTGGGGGAAGCTGCCGCCCATGGGGAACCCGTACTGGAGCAGTTTGCTCCTAACAGATGGATCCCATTGTATGGACCCATCTTGGATCAGTTCTCGAAGAGCTGCTGCCTGTGGGAAGCCCACACAGGATCAGTTTTGGAAGGATGGCATCCTATGGTAGGGACCCCATGTGGAGCAGAAGAGTGACCACGAACGAGTGGTAGAGATGAAATGTTACGGACTGACTACAGCCCCCATTCCCTGTTACCCTGCACCACTTGGGGGGAGGACATAGAAGAGCGTGGATGGGGGAAAGGTGTTTTTATTTTGCTTTTAGTTTCTCACTGCTCTAGCTTGTTAGTAATAGGTAATAAATTACATTAATGTCCCTATGATGAGTCTATTTTGCCTGTGATGTTAATTGTTGAGTGATCTCTCTGTCCTTATTTCAACTTTTGAGTTCTGTCAATCCTATTTTCTCCTGCTTTCCCTTTGAGGAGGGGGAGTGAGAGAGCAGTTGTGGTGGAGTTCAGCTGCCCAGCACAGTAAAACCACCACAGTAACCAAATGGAATAATTTGGTTGCTAAGTAGCTCTTTTCATGCTCATGGAAGTCAAAGGTCTTTTACCAAGTATGGGTTAAATACTGATGGCACACCAACTGTATGGAAAAATAGAGAAGTCATTATGCTTTCAGGAAAGGCTTGGACAACATCCAAAGACATAGGCTGATTTTAGTCAAAGGGGATGTTGGCTAGAATCCTGCATTTGCTTGGTGGCCTGATAAGGAAAAAGAGCAAATCCATGAATCAAACCAGATTCTCTCAGGCAGACAGTAAAGAATATTACTCATAACACTTCATTGGCATTGAATTTCTGTAGATTTGCCATTTATTATATTTCAGTTCCTCAGTTCATTGGGATTTTTTTGTTTTGTTTGTTTGTTTGTTATTTTATCAGTCCTTCAGCACTTTCGCTGGTGTGAGTGAATGAATTCTTATTTACCAATACAAAATGTTCCCTACACACTCTTTTATTTCATATGGTCATTCCTTCTATGCATAAAATCATTTTCATTTTCCAAATTTGATATCTGCATTCATTTAGATATTCATACTTGCATATTTCATTAACTGTTTACTATACTATATATTTTCAAGGATCGTGTTAATCTGTTGCAAAGGGTAGTTTATGGCTTATGGCTAGAATTAACTAAATGCGTTTAACATTCTATATGCTTTTCCTTTAATAAATAATTATTCCTTTTATTTTAACACATTAGATCATTATATTAAAAAAAGTATAAAGTGCTAACATTCAGGATCAATGTTAGGATTGCAAAGATTTAGTTCAAATTTTAATTGGGTTTGAATTTTTAACTTTAGCTACAACAGAGTTCATATTTCATTGTAGCCATTCAAACATAATAAAACAATGCCAAGCAGTACAGAATAGTACAAAATGTATCTGGCATGACCAAGACACGCTGTGCGAATGTTATTGTCAGTTTAATGAGCTTCACTAACTGTAGCTAATAGGTCATATTGTGCAAAGAAAAAAGCATAATCAAATGCTATTTCTACGTAATTACACTATCCATTATTCATTACTAAAATGAAGACACTTTAAAAAGCTTTCTATCACCATAAAGTGTTAGAGAAAAATAAAGATCATTTGAGATGAAACATGTTTCTTATGCTTTGTTATATTATGTATCTCTGCAATCTATCTTGGAAAAGAAATTCAATAACTTCCTAAGAGTAGAAAGCCACAAGAACACATCAAACCATCGTTATCCGATGCTATCTCTTGCAGATGGAAAGTGGATGCAGACCAGTCATAAAAAAAATCCCATATAAGAAAAAAAATAAAAAGATGCCACACATATTTTTTAGTATATGGTAGCCATACAGGAAAGGGGTTGTACATATATGAGTAAAGAGGTGTTGAAGGATAGGTGTATATTTGCTATGTTGTGAGGTCAAATTAAAAACCTTAATTATCGCCAATGCTAAGCAGCAAACTTGACCGTTGTGTGAATTGTCCAAGTCATCTGAGAAAAAAATCTGAAGTTTAGAGTTAGTTAGCATGGAGTTAGTCACCTCCTTGCTATTATTTTATTCTTCCTTTGCCTTATGGATAGAGCTTAAGAATCAGATACACTGAATTTGAAAGTTAATTAAAATTGCGGTATCAGTTGAAGTATGGACGATATATCATCAGTAATTTTCCTGGGAAATTTGATACTAGTCACAAAACTGTGTTAAAAGGAAGAAGAAGAAGAAGAGGAAGAAGAAAGAAGAAGAAGAAGAAGAAGAAGAAGAATTACTGTGTTTCAGTAAGAATAATAAAAAGAAAATATCCTTTCCTTTTTTCCCCTATGAAGCTTATTGTGAAAGAAAAAAAAATAAAAAGAAAGAAAGAAAGAAAGAAAAAAATCCACCCTCAAACCAAAAAACAACGTTGAAGTGCCACAGAAATACCAGAGAACTTCCGGAGAATTTCTCTTAAACATTACACTTCAGGACAGTCTACTTGCTTTTTACAACACTGTTTAAATGCTGTTTCTCAGAGTGAGAGTAGTGCTAGTATCCCCATACAAAATTCTAAAGCATAATTTTACATAAAGTCAATGGTATCCACAGGAGAAATTAGTTGGGAAAAAAAAAAAAAAGCCTTCCTATAATGTTTGCCAGCAAATCAAATCATCTATGTTTATAAGAAGAACACATTTTGAACACTGAAATCTAGTGAGAGAAACTTAACTATTCATATTGGAAATGTTCAGAGATTCCAGTTCAGCATTTAGGCATAAACCTCCAAGTGAAGACCAGAAAATGTGTGGTAGTGAGATCCAAGTTCCTTTAATATTTTATGTTTCAGCTATCTAATTACTTAGATGGTAAAGACAGAAGTAATGATTCCCTCTGCCATCCTAGGCACTGGCCAGCAAAGAAGGAATAAATTAAACAAGCTGATCAAGGTATTCTTCAGAAAAAAGAAGAATAAAAGAAAAAAAGAAAAAAGTACTTCCTTGTTCATTGATCTACTGTGTCTGTTCCAGAAAGAGAAACAAGAGATTCTCAAGACAAGACACAGAGAACATGAGCAGTGCAAAGACAGTGGTAAATTTCTTTCCACAGTGTATGTACAGCATAATAGAAAAGACAATTTTAACTCTTAGAATTACAAGAATATAAAATATAATGGAATTTGAATACCAAACCATTTTTCAGCAAGTGCCAGCAAAGAAAAATGCACCCAATTATACAGTGATACTAGAAGAATAAGAAATGGGCATTTGTAACAATGAAGAATGTGGAAAAGATTACGTTAGAGAACCATGTCTAATAGGTTACATGTGGGAAGATAGATTAGATCTAGGGAGAAATAAAATGCGCTATGGTCATAAAATGAAGAGAATGCAATGGCATGTATGAATTCTGTGATCAGACTTGTTTCACAAGGTAGGTATTAAATTGACTAGAAAATATGTAAACTCCTGCCAAAATAAGCTGGACAAATAATCATTGAAAAGGATGTTTTCCAGTCTGATAAATAAAAAAAACTCTCCAACCTTTGAAGTGAGTATAAGAGATCAATAATTTCCACAAAGAAAATATAAAAAACAAACAAAAATAAACCAAACAAACAAAAAACATGTAGGAAGCAATACTAAAACATTTTAGAAGATGATAAAAATAGGAGACATTCTAAAGATAGGAGAGGCAATAGAGAGAAATGGTTTTCCTAATATCATAGAGTAAATGGTCTCAGCTCTTGGTATTACACTGAGGCCAAAGAGCCAGAAGTTTGAGAAGCATAGAAACTGATCCACTGTGACATTACATGGAACTGTGATTTCTGTATAGCATGACTGATTCATAACATTAATCCAGGTTTTAGATTCAATATTTTTAATTTTCCAGGTTATATAAATGTTTCGAAAGCATACTATTCTAGAATGAAATTTCTACCAATAAATAAATAAATAAATAAATAAATAAATAAATAAATAAATAAATATGACTGCACCTTGTAAAACTGTTAGCAACTGAGAATTTAAATAACCATATATGTGTGAAATACATTTCAATCCATTGTTGAGGTATCTGCTACTGAATTGTCTTTTTTATTGATTGTTTTTAATATATATTGATTGCCAAAAAATTGCAATGTTTGAACTCAGAAAAACAATCCATGGTCAGCATTGCCATACCAAAATATACTATTTTACTGGCTAACAAAAAAAAAAATAATAAAAAAATGCTAAATAGCAAAAAGAAATGGCACACAGTGACACAGAGTGGCACCTTTGAAATATGTTGTCTAGATTAGTCTTACATTAAAAGTCCAGAAAATTATGCAGAAAGAATATTTAGGAATATAAAGCATAAACTTTAGTAAACTTCCAACTTATAGTTCACAAATGAAAATAAAATCAAAGGAGTATATCAGCTGCAGTCATGGTCAGGTAAGCTCTGTGCCTATTGACAAGAACCCCAAACCATGCTTGGGAGTTGCAGTACGGGGAAGAGATCCTACCCCCTGGCCTTACATACAACAGTGTGTATGTTACCAGTGTTGTTACCAGTCATTGCTGAGTAACATCAACATGCCACCATCTGGCCTTACATAAGCCTCATACTACAAAAGCAGCCTCGTTTTCAGTGGAAGTCAAGATATAATATTGATCCTAACTGTGTGGCAAATGCTCCTTGTGCAGTGGTCAAAATGCCGTCTTTCCCACTGAATGCCAAACAAGCTTTCTGATTGCCTACTTTAGAGTTCCTGCAAACTAAGACTCTTGCCTGAACACTTCCAAAATGTGATACTCACAAATGGTCTGTATAAACTCCTGAAAAGCTGCAGAGCACAAGGGGTGAAAAGCAGGAAAAGAAAAAAAAACACACACACACACACACACACACACACACACTTCCAAATAGAAACTTAAATTTTTGAAGCTCCAGTGGTTTAGAGAAAAAGTTGCTGTTGCTACAAGAATGCAAATCTAAAGACCTTGATAGTCAAAATGATAAGTCATTCTCTGGGTAATCTCAATTAAGTTGCTTCTAGTGTTCAGCAAATATTTCTTAAATGTATTTTCCTGTACGGAAGTGGACAACCAGCAATGTAACATTGTTTTAACCTTGTAGGAAAATGTCAGGCTTCATTAGTAGTTTTATGAAGATTTACATCTCCAGTTAATGACACCATCTGCTTAAGTATATTTTTTCACAAATCATCCTTAGAAAAGCACTGGTTAAAGGGTTAGGTAGTTAAGGGTGGCTTAAACCAGTTTCACTCTAGTCTGCTCATGTGTGTCTTTTAATACTTACACTTTTTGTATAAATACTTTCTAGGTTCCCCCATTTGACTCAAATGTCAACCTTTTAAAGGACTATCAGAAAACATGCCAGATGTATTTATAGGAGAAAGAGTAAAACCCAACTACTTTCTTTATACTTTTTGCTCTTCTACAAATATTGCAGTGAACTTCCATCTTAAAGCACTATTTTAGTTTCTTGATTTGGGTTAGGAAAATTAACTAGATGATATAAAATTCCTACTTTAAATTAGACTAAAACCAAAGTTTTTAGTCCAAACAAAATTATACAAATTTGATATAAGTTGCCAGTAATTGAAAGTATTACTAAAGTTTGAAAGGTCTGGATTAGGGTATAATGTTTTAATTTTAGGCCCTAACTGACTGGTTCTCAGGTAATATAACCATGAATAATGTAGAGAAGGAGGAACGAACTATTTTTTCTGGTCCAGATCTTTTTTTTATGAGCAAGAGATGGTTCAGATTGGAAATTAGGAGACATTTCTTCTCAGATAGAGTAATTAGGCATTGGAACAGATTGCCCAGGGAGGTGGTCGAGTCACCATCCCTAGGGGTGTTTAAGAAAAGTTTGAATGTGATACTTAGGGACATGGTTTAATGTGTAATATTGGTGGTAGGGGGACAGTTGGACCAGATGATCTTGGAGGTCTTTTCCAACCTTTATGATTCTATGATTCTAAGAGATGTCAAATAAACTAGCAGAAATCAAAGAAACTGAAAAAAATGTGCCTTTACGTCAAGCATAGAAGAACTGTGCAACTCCTTGCCACGAAAGCTTTTCCAATACTGAAGGAATAAAAAAGAGATTAGACAGTTTCACAGAAGAGCACCTATGGAGGACTCATGTACACCAATGAAAATCCTGTTTTTGTCACCAGGACCACTGGAGTTTCAGCTTGCTGATTATTGATGTATTCAGGGAGCATCACTGCAAACTTACACTGATTTGTATTTTTTCCTTGGGATATTATGCACTGACAAAGACAGGGTGATGAGCTGTGACTTTGGTATAACCTGCAGTGGACATCTTCCATTCTTAGAAAATAAGCTTCACATCACAAAAACTGCAGTTTTTTTATACTTAACTCTATCCCAGCCAGAGCCATGACAAAAGGCTAGCTAGTTGTCTAAAAGACAGAATTTTGTTGAGGTTCTGAAGCTTAATGAAAGAAAATCTTTACTCTGATGACTTCTGTTTGTCCCATATATTTCAAAATTATATGAAGTGTGAAATAATTTATATGAAAATACATTATATGTCATTACTTTTCAAGAAAAAAAAAAAAAATCCTTACTTGTTTTT